>NC_034608.1:72400836-72413415 GCF_900095145.1 Mus pahari
AGTAGCTGGATATAAAATTAACTCAAACAAATCAGTAGCCTTTCTTTACACAAANGATAAACAGGCTGAGAAATTAGGGAAACAACACCCTTCACAATAGTGACAAAAAATATAAAATACCTTGGTGTGACTTTAACTAAGGAAGTGAAAGATCTGTATGATAAGAACTTCAAGTCTCTGAAGAAAGAAACCGATGATCTCAGAAGATGTAAAGATCTTCCATGCTCATGGATTGGCAGGATTAACATAGGCAAAATGGCTATCTTGCCAAAAGCAATCTACAGGTTCAATGCAATCCCCATCAAAATTCCAACTCAATTCTTTACAGAGGTAGAAAGAGCAATTTGCAATCATCTGGAATAATAAGAAACCTAGGATAGCAAAAACTATTCTCAACAATAAAAGAACCTCTGGTGAAATCACCATGCCTGACCTCAAGTTGTACTACAGAGCAATTGTGATAAAAACTGCATGGTATCGGTACAGTGACAGATAGGTAGATCAATGGAATAGAATATAAGATCCACAAATGAATCCACACACCTATGGTCACTTGATCTTTGACAAAGGAGGTAAAACCATCCAGTGGAAAGAAGACAACATCTTCAACAAATGGTGCTGGGTCAATTGGCAGTTAGCATGTAGAAGAAATGTAAATGAAGAAAATATCTAATAAAAAGTGTATTTAAAAAAAACAAAAAAGCAAGTTAAAAATGAAAAAAAATACCATGGAAATGAACCTAAGAAGCATGCGGGTGAAGCAATTTTAATATCTAATAAAATAGACTTCAAAGCAAATCTAATCAGAAGAGATGAGGATGGCCACTTCATACTCATTAAAGAAAAAGTCCATGAATATGACATTTCACATTCTTAACATGTATGTCCCAAACACAAGGACACCCAAGTGTGTAAAATGAGCACTACTACAGATTAAATCATATATTGGCCATCGCACACTGATAAGAGAAGTCTTTTCTGTCACTTAATTAGGCATATATCAACCTGTGGGGTTTTTTTGTTTTAGATAACAAAACATAAGCACAAAGATCTTTAATGTGCTAATCTGACTGTTTATATTAATGTAGTGCATATGTTGGCAGCTTCTTATAAGCTAAGACTGGAGGCTCTCTTTGGCTAAGGGGGTGACTCAAGAGTGAAACATGTTTGTATAATACCACATATGAACATAAATAACTCCCACCTTCCAAATGGATTTCTGATGTCCATGAGTATTTATTGAGTAACGTTTTTCAGACTCACTGGAATTCTGTCTCTTTTATTACATAGTAAATTCTGAGGGTAGCACTTCTCCAAATGTGGCCTGTGGAGTCTGTGGGGGTCATTAGACATTTTCACAAGTTTCCCAAGATCAAAACTATTTTCGTAATAATACTAAGGCACTGCTTAACTATGTTCACTGTCTTGACATTTGTCCCGTGGGTTGAGTAACAGGTAGCAAGCACTCTGAGTGCCTAAACACAACTCAAGACCATTTCAACACCGGCATGTCTGACATCTTTATGTTGGACTGCTCTGCACACTGCAGCTAAAAACAAAAAATCAGATGCTTTGGTGAAGAATTAAAAATGATTTGTTTTAGCAAATCTGACTTAGAGTAGCTATCTTTTAATATGAGGGGTGTTACAGAAAGTACTTTGAAAAAAAAACCCTTTTCCTACAGGAGGAAGAATGACTGTGGTCTTGAAAAATATATGTATGATTCTCAAAATGACTCACAAACACCTCTTTTACTTGAAAGGAACTGGGCTTCCTGAGACAGGTTTCTTGGGGACTTGAAAAATAGTCACATGAAATTGTCACCTTTAAGAAAACAACTGAGATGATTGTTTTAAAATGGTGCGAGTCTGAGCTTTCCTGCGAATATTATAACTCTTGCAGAACTTGTCTTTAAAGATTCTGTTGAGGAGACCAGCAACAACATTAATAAGTTTGATACTTCTGTGTGGGATAATAAAAGCTGTCAGCATTTGGAAGACTTGCAGAAGTAGATTCAAATTTGGGAGACGGATGTGTGGATTCTCCAGTACCCAAGTTTGTCCCTTCAGATTCCATGCAACAGTCTTTAGGAAACCAGCGTGGCGAGTTTTAGTGGTATGTTAAGAAAGCATACTGACACTTGGTCCATCCTCTAGAATCATGTCTGTGTGAGGCCAGGGTTGGTTTTTTATATGTATATAACATTAACTAAAGCAACATATGGTAAAGGACTGAGCACAGAGGCAAATATTAAAACCCAGCTGTCTTTTATTAAGGACATTAAAGAAATTTTGTAAAAGCGCCAAGCAATACCATTCTCATTACCAATCGCTTTTCATTTTGCAAAATGCAGTTTTTGAACTAAAGACATGGTGTTTATGTGCATATGCAGTTGATTCATTGTGGCTAATTTCAATTAAGTCCATTAATGGATGAGCATTTAGTAGTCCTTCAGTTATAATTTCTCATAGACTAATGTTGATACAAATACAATGCATAGAGAAGACAATTAGGACCCTACCTTTGTTCCTTCTCACACATTCTACTGCATTCTTCCCACCAACATTTAAAAACGCATGCTCAAAGCCTGGACTTTTTAACCTCACTTCTCCCAGGTATTGCTTTCCAGTTCTCCTTGAAAACCATTCTCTGCTCTTAGACTCTCAAAGAAAACAAGCTGCCCGTGTTTCCCGTCTTTAATGGCACCTCATGCTCAAACAACTTCAACTGTATGTTACTCTTTATTTTCCAAACATTTAGAGTGCTGTAAGCTCAGGTCTCAGGTCTTGACGCTTCCTTTTTTCTCTGTCAGTCAGTGCTCCCATATTTGTGCCTATGCAAATCTCATCAATATTTATTTCCCTTGTATTTCATTTCATACAGACATATGATGTTTTTCATGCTGATAAGGCTTTCGGCTGTAAATTAAAATACATCATCCACTTTTTATAGATCTATAGAAATAAATGGGTTAAAATACACTGTTCTCTACACACTGTATTGCAGTCTGGCAGGTTTTCATAGCTCTCACTGGTATAAACGAATTTGGAAAGTATAGGCAATTTTAGCTAACATGAAAGATTTTATCAAGCTGGGTGTAGAGGACCATCCCTGTAATTCCAGAACTTGGGAGGAAGACACAGGAGGATAATCATTTCAAGGCCAGCCTTAACAACATAGCAACTCTGAAGACTGGGCTGCATGAGACACTCTCAAATAACAAAACGGTTTAAGCCACTTCAAGGAGAAAGTAATGGACTAAGTGAATTAGGTACCATTTTCTGTGACTAACTGTCTTTCCCTTCAAGGAGTCTGCAAGCTTGTTTGATCAGTGTATTAAATTATTCAATCAACAGCTGGGCGTGGTGGCACACGCCTTTAATCCCAGAACTCGGGAGGCAGAGGCAGGCAGATTTCTGAGTTCAAGGCCAGCCTGGTGTACAGAGTGAGTTCCAGGACAGCCAGGGCTATACAGAGAAACCCTGTCTCAAAAACAAACAAACAAAAAAATGTGACAACAATGTTTGTACATGTAAAATATTTATTATTCAATCAACCCCACCCATCAGTTAACCTATATTTAAATATAGTACTTAAAAGAAATTCACCACTGTTCAAATGCAACAAAGGTTTTTACACTTCCTTGGGTTTTCAGCAGGATTTTTCCTATTGTTGACTTGTGTTGAAAACACACTACCAATAACTCATTCACTATTTTCAACAATCGTATGTGTCATTGTACAGGTACTTGGGGGTTTTGTTGAGTATGGGTATTAAAACCTAGTTTAAAAAATTTTATGAGCACACAATACAAAAGGTATGTAACTTGATCGGTGATGAATGCTTTGTACTAAATGCTAACTTTGGACTTCTTTATAGTGTGTGTGTGTGTGTGTGTGTGTGTGTGTGTGTGTGTAAATTAGTTTTCTACCCTATCCAAATTCTCTTGGTGATGGAAAGTCTCATTCTTATAAAAAGATTATGATGTGATTCATCCACCTAACAACTTTCTGTGTGGCCTTGGGCCAGACTTAGACCTTTCTGACACTTGGTTTTAGAACTTTTTAAACTCTCTCATCAGCAAAGGCCTGATCATAGACATGAAGCATCAAATAAACAAAGGTTATGAAGGTAAATGTACCACAAAAAGTCTACCACAGGGAAGGGAATTTCCTATTACTTCACATACTATCCTAGCATACATTTTCTACTTATTTCCTTTTGAGGCACAGTCTCTGAATGGACTTATTTTGCCATCTCTGTTAAACAGCACTGTTGGGTCCAGTCGGGTGGGAAAAAACCAGCAGTGGACTTCAAGACTGCTGCATTTGCCCAGGAGAAACTGATAGCAGACCACCAACTGACTTCACATTGAGACCAAACAACACTCAGATGGAAACAATGACTTTGAGTCATTAACAGCGGGATTAAACAGAAACCGTTGACCCAGAGGTGAAAGGCTTCATGCTCCATTTTCTAGTCTTGGGCCTGAAGTACCCTACCAGTTACTTTTTTTTTTTTTCTTAGCTTAATTACTTAGCTCATTAATGGAATGACAAACTGAACCTGTGTGTGACCCACACCCGCAGACACATGTCGGCTCCTAGAGCAGACTTCATACTTCAGCCATCCACTTTCTCAGCATGGTTTTAGAGATAACCTGGGGGGAGTCCGTGGCTTTGCTTAAGCCACACAGATCACACGGGAAAATACATGGAACACAGAAAGGACGCTTAAGAAGATCAGAGGAGATTACGTTAGAAAGCAATATTTATACTATCACATACACCAACAGTCCTACGATGATTAGGGCCATGTTTCGGGTTTCAGAGGCAGGCAGTCCTGGCAGGGATGAGTTATTGCCGCACTAAGAGCTATGTGGCTGTTGAAAGACTCCCAGCCTGTGATAGGTCTGTGAACTGATGGGGTCTTTTTTCCCCCTTTCTCCAGATGAGTGCTATCAAAGCCATAGAGTGTTAGAGTGTTGCCGTACAGCACAGAGGGGAATATATTCACATGAGGTGATTATCCTTGATGTTTCTGGACAATCTAAAGATACATTACATTTTCCTAATAATACTTACCTTCTTTTTAATATGATGTTTTAGAAGAACAGCCTGCACTTCTAATCAGGACAATTTATCACCTATTCCCAAAGTCCCTTGCTGATGAAATGCCTGACATATATATTGGGTGTCACGGATTTAGCAAAAATTGAATTATAAATTGCCCTGCCAGTTTTTGCCTCTGGAAATAATGAAAAAGTGGGGTAAAGAAATGTTCTCTTGAAGGATTTACTTCTAAAATGACTATGAAGAAAGAAACAACCAAAGTGGATTGCCAAGATATTATCTCTCTGAGCAGGGGTTATTTGGGCATCTCAGAAAAATATGACAATAGAATTAAGATAATGTGAAAGCTCTGCTTCCAGGGGAAAAACAGCAGTGGCAAAAACTGTCACTTTAAAGGCGTTAAGAACTGAATGTATGAAGAGCTCAGAGTCTATTTGCACAAAGCCAAAAGCAATGCTGTACACAGTTCTTAGAAATTATAAATATTTTAGTCTCGTGACTTAAGTCCTGCTCTTTTGGAGTTCATTACTTTCCTTCTCATTGGTAGTCAGTCAAAACTGGCTTATTCTTCAGCGTCATTCAATTTATTTGAACTTATTAGTGTGTTTATGAATAATGTCATAGAAACATTTTATTAAATATGCATCACATAAAACTTGAAAATATGAAGGTTTATGAAATTACTGAATTTCATGCCTTGTCCCAACTTGTTAATGTGTGTCTTCCTAATATCTTACATTTTAAACAAAATTATATGAATATTTCACATATTAACATTTTCTTCTCCAGCTGCATTATGACCTAGTCTATTAGATAGTATAAGAAAGCACACTATGAATGCCATTTGAAAATATGCTTGCTGTATTTGAACTTGGGGCTTTCTAACTCTCAACAATTTGGAATAACAACAAAAGAATGATCTGTAATTATTCTTTGTATCTTTTCTGAATATGCACTGAGAAGTAGAATTATCAAGCCAAAATCCAAAACCTTGAAGCTACTTATGGAAATTTCCAAGTGCATCGTCAGCATTCCAGAACCTTCAGTCCACTGGATGACGTGTGTCTACAAAAGTCGAAGCTCGATTTTTTTTGTCTTTTGGCCTCTGAGCAGATAAGATGGTTTATTTCCTTTTATCAGAAATAATTTGTTAAAAATTACGAGTTTCCTTTACTTAGAGGTCTATCGGCTTTGAGGCAAGAATTACCTACAAGTGATCTTCAAATTTATCAAGAAACAATTTATTTAGACTGATTTTAGTTGAGTTAATACTATATTTTTCTCTTATTAATATCTTATAACGAAAGCTATGATTGGTTATAAAGATGCCAAACCACCGTTTGAAGTATGCTTTTATCTTTATTAGCTGTCTAGCTTGATTTCCGAAATCTGGGGCCATCTCAGGTTTTGGTTCAGTCACATTCATGTAGAACAGAGAGTCTCACAGATTGGCTGATTGTTTCCACAAAATATTAGCATTTGTGGGTTTGTGTGTTTGTTTTTGTTTTCTTGTTTTTGCTTTTGTTCTTGTAAATGTTTTTCCTCACATATTAACATCACCGACACATTTGAATGGGGAGATGAATTTATTTTAGAAACTTATGGAAGATCCACCATATCTGAAGTTTCTAAGAGTCTATTTGCGTTCATTTCTTAGCAGGAATGGACCATAAAGGTCTTAGCATCTCAAAGAATTTCTCATAATCATGCAAATACACCTTTTTTTACCTCCCCTCTTAGGAGGAAAGGCCTTATCAAGTAGTATTCCCTTAAGTCCCAGTGCAAAAAAAGAGAACTATGGAGCCAGGAATGTAACAGTAACCACTTCAAATAAAAAGAGAAACAAGCTACATCTGTATCTTCTACTCAAATACATGTAACATTCACATCCTGGGTTTAACATTACAATGCACACTTTCTGAGAATCTTCAGACAAATTGTTTCCCATTTGTCTGAAACTCAGTTTTTCCGCTCATAAAGATGGCATTTAGAAAACAATCTACAAAGCTATTAGATATTTAAAAAGAGCTTTAGGAACACTATTCAGAACAGCCGTTACTATACTTGAAGAACTATCAAGGAAAGTATGATTGGAGATTGGCTCTGACTTGACTGAGTCCCAGAGGCCCACGTGTGGAAGACTATTTTTAGGTGTGGGGATGCTGAGAGGCAATGGGTCTTTAAGAGGTGGAGCCCAGTGCTGGCTAAGTGAAAGATCACTTAGCATCACACTGGCATTAATAGGGTTCATGTGAGTACTAGTAAGTTCCTACGAGAGCAGTTTGGTATAAAAGGAGCAGGCTGGTCTCCGTCTTCTTTTCTCACCATGCACATTCTCTTCCAGGAATGGTCTTGCCACTATATTGCCATCCACCATGAGTTCCCTATCAGAGATCTAACAAGTGGGAACATTCGATCTTAGACTTTAATCCTTCAAGAACTGTTGGCTATTCACCCTGCCCCACGTTGGAGAGCACTTAGACTCAGACATTTTGCTGTAGCTACAGAAAGAAACTAATACAGATATTCAATGAAAGATAGCCACTACCCCTAATTTGATAACCTCAATTTCTGTTGCAATATCATGTCTACTTGTATTTAAATATGAAATTCTTAATTTATCTGAAATGATACATCACTATTACAAAAAAAAAATTGTTCAAATTTATTGAATTTCCTCGAGTTTGATAATAGTTCATGTTAAGGTCTCATCAAACTTTTAAAATAAACAAAAGACATATTATTGTCTTGGTTTTATAAATGCAGAAGCTAAGTTCTAGGATGAGAAACAAATTCTAATATTATAACCCACATTATTTTAATTTTAATTTTAGCCTGCTTCTGTCTTCTTTTATGTATGTCATCAGGGATAGCTTTCACTCTGGAGATTATAGATTTCAAGTGAAGCCTAACAAGTTCTCCTCTTCCTGTCTTCTTGGTATCCCACCGTTGCATCTTTGACTATCTCACTGCATCAAATAAATGTCACTAGAGTTCTAGGGTAGAGACATGTTCTTCTCAAGGAAAGCAATGTAAGGAAATGAATGTGCACACAAAAGCCCTTCTGGGAAGTGTCACTAATCCTGAGGTTTACAAAGGAGGGTGTTCCTAATAAGCCTTTTTATGACGAAGTAGGTGTTCCCTAAAGCTTATGATCTGTCTTTACATCTATATGTAAATTTAGCAGTGTGAGCATGGTCACAGTGTCATTATCTACATTGTGAATTGCTTTGTAAAGAACTATATCCAGATTTCAACTTTTTGAAATAATTGCTTTGGTTGTTTCTTAGGCAAATGAAGAATTAACACTCTTATTTACAGTTTTAAAACTGAAAATTCTATTTTTAGAGGGAGAATAAAGAGAGCTTTACAATATATAGAAACCCAATTCTATTTTCAATGTTACTATGGCCCCCTTGATCTCCTGCTGGGTGATATTTCACTCCAGAGAATTAAGAATCAAGTATTTAAAGAAACATCTTGAGACAGAACAAACCATAAATCTGCTAACTTGTTTCTTCTGGGTTTATGTGTGGCAGGACAGACAAGAAACTCAGATCTACATAATAAAAGTAGCCAATATATCCTTGCTAATAGCAGGCTTGCTGCCACTGGAATTAGTGTCCTAAATAAATGCTATTTTAAAATATCTTCTGGGCTTCGTTTTATTTTGGCTGGCTTCCTGACTTTCCAAAATAGCGATAGAAGTCAAGACCCCAAAGGGAAAATGGAGCCAAAAAAGAAGGAGGATTCATGTCACATAGACAAAACACAGATCAGCTAAGCCCACCTTCACCTAACGAACACTAGATAGTGGAGACCGAAAATAGAACTACGGAAAGTTCTATAAGGATCCCAGCCATCTCCAAACAGGCAAGCCGCGTGTATGTTCATAATTTAATTCTTCCATTGAAACTTTAAATCTGCAATCGAAAATAGAAGATATACATAATGCGTAAATTATTAGAAGAAAAAAATAATGCTTTCTGGATTTTGACAAGTCTAACTTAGCACCAACTTGAGGTCGTGAGCTATGCCTCAGAGAAGTGTGGTTTCCCTCTCATTCAGCAGCCTGAATCCACTAAAAGAAAAGACTTTGAATCGGATTTCTTCAGATTTTCATACCGGTACTATATAGCCAACAGAGACAAAGCACACTGAAATTCACAGAGTAAAAAGGGACAATTCATCTGCAATAGCCACAGGTTTGTTTAACTTGCTATTTCTGATTCTAAATTATCATAACCTAATGGTTCAATGCTAGTTGCGGGAAAAGGGGGAGGTTTTCTGTGCCTACTTATAAAGCCAGTATTTTTGTCTCTAGTTTTTAGAATTAGTCCAAATATTGTTATTTGGCTCATTCCACCTGACTCTAGGTAGACGTTATTTTTACATAAAGAAGGTATAAAAGTCATTCCGATTGCCTTATCCCTAAAGAGTTAGGAAACTGCATGAAAATCTTGTGGGTATAAATTCACATACCAGGATACAACTCACAGACCACATGAAGCTCAAGAAGAAGGAAGACCAAAGTGTGGGTGTTTCGGTCCTTCTCAGAAGGAGAGCAAAATACTCACAGGAGCAAATATGGAGATAAAGTGTAGAGCAGAGACTGAAGGAAAGGCCACCCAGAGACTGTCCCACCTGGGGATTAATCCCATATGCAGTTATCAAACCCAGACACTATTGTGGATGCCAAGAAGTGCATGCTGAAAGGAGACTGATATGGCTGTCTCCTGAGAGGCCCTGTCAGAGGCTTAAAAATACAGAGGCTGATGTTCGCAGGCAACCATTGGACTAAGCGTGGGATCCCCATTGGAAGAGTTAGAGAAAGTCTGAAGGAGTTGAAGGGGTTTGCAACCCCCTAGGAAGAACGACAATATCAACCAACCAGACACCCCAGAACTCCCAGGGATTAAGCCATCAACAAAGGAGTACACATGGCTCCAACTGCATATGTAGCAGAGGATGGCCTTGTCATGCATCAATGGCAGGAGAGGTCCTTGGTCCTATGAAGGCTCCATAGATGCCCCAGTGTAGGGGAAACGAGGGTGGGGAGTGGGAGTGGGTGGGTGGAGGAACACCCTCATAGAAGCAGGGGGAGGGAGGATGTGATAGGGTGTTTCTGGGAGGGAGGGAAACTGGGAAAGGGGATAGATAACATTTGAAATGTAAATAAAGAAAATATCCAATAAAAAATAAAAATAAATTCACATAAAACAAATATACTGATGTTTTGTAAAGCTAAGTGTTGAAATATCAATAAATCTCCCTAGTTGGCTGTTATGTCTGTAAGAAGAGGGTCTGTCTGAAAATACGAGTTCTGACTCAGATATAAGACTTAACATTGACTTGGTTGCCTTCTCTTTATCCTTAGTCTATATACCTCACTGTGCCTTTCCCATACCTTTAAGTGTTAGAATTTGATCTTGGTTTATGTGTTTGCCCTGTGCATGACCCAAGTCTGTCTTGGCCTTAGTAGAATGACAATTTATTATGTCTCCTCCTATAAGCTCTTAAACATAGCCATGAAGTTGAGCCTAGGAAAGCTTTGTTTTGTTTGTTTGTTTGTTTGTTTGTTTTAGAACCAGGGTATATGAAAAACAAAACAAAACAAAACAAAACAAAACCTGACTAGCCAAAAATTCAATAGAAATCCATCTGCCTTTGTTTCTGCCTCTTGAGAACTGGAATTAAAGATGTGCACCACCATACCTAATATGAAAGAAGTATTATAAGTAACTGCCCGTTCATCCTATAATTCTGCCAGTTTGGGATTCCCAACAGTACTAAACTTGGCTGTTCTTTCCACCCCTCTGGCCTTATAAAGCAGCCCTGTGTTCAAGATGCTGTACTCTGAGATCTAGTTCAGACGCTGCTTATCTCTACATTTGACTTCATCACTTGGTGTCTCACAGATATCCTAAACCTAACATGTTTTAAATTAATCTATTTATCATCCACTGTCATATTTATTCCTTTTGGTCCTTTCCTCTACAGATGACACTGAAATCCACTTAGTTATCCACAGGCTGGAAGCAATTGTGATAACTCCTATAATCCGAACCATTACAGAGATCTGTGAATCATACCTCCACAATATACTACACCCATCCATGGTCTTTCATATTTCATATCACCACTCTCTTTGGAAATGAGCCAACAATGCCTTGCCTAAAGCATTGTGATAGCTTCGTATTTTTTTCCTAAAAGCCAAGTGATCTTCACTTGCAACCTGGATCACTTTTTTTTTTTTTTTTTTTTTTTTTTTTTTTTTTTTTTTGCTCAAAATGGTCAATTTCTAAGTGCTTAGAATTAAGGCCAGTTCTCCAATCTTCCATGAGTCCCCCCTCCTCCCTCCCTCCCCCTCTTCTTCCTCTCTCTATCTCCCTCTCTCCCTCTTCCCATGCCTCTGCCTCCACTCCCTCCACCTTCAGAAATAGCTGGAAGTAGCCTGCAACTTGTATCCTTTTGTCTTCTCTCTGGCCAGTCTCATGCAGGATGACTGGAGGAGCTTGCTGGCCACCACCCTCAGTCAAATCCCTGACAAGCTCTTGTACAGCTTTCCCTCCCTACCGTTTATGTGTTTATTGCTCCTTGTTGGTAACTTAGTTCATTACACCACGCATACTTGAAGGAAGGGATCTTCTACACTTTACTAAACACATCGCTCCCACAGCTCAGTAGATTTACATATTGGATTTTCAATGATACTTTCTGAATTGATGAATATATATATGAATGACATCAAGCACACAGGACACATTAAAGGTCAAACAGAAGAGGATCCAAGCATTTAAAGACCTAAAGTTCAATAAAGGAGATTTTATAACCAGAGACACTTGCTATATTTAGGGACAGAATTGGATATAAATTTAAAATCGTAACATGAAAACCTTTCACATACATTTGCTCATGATGTAAGAAGCTATGCTATTGGACCATTTGAAAACTTGTACAGTACTGGAAATTTTAAATTTCTTTCCAAAATAATGTTTAGTGACATTTTGAGTTTTGTCACTGACTTCACTGAAGGAACATCCTAACATCGACAGACATTCTTTGAATGCACAGGGGCAAGTCACTCGGGGTAACTCTGTGCTTCTAAGCCACTGCTCATCTACCCAGTGAGAAGTACAGGATCATTCTCAACTACATAAAGAGCTCAAGGTCAGCCTGTGCTACCTGAGACCCCATCTCAAAAAGGACTGAGAAACTAAATAACCAGATGCCACTTCAGATTTTATAAAAGCCATGTCAGAAGCATTTTACAGAAGTTGTAGGAAAAAAGAGAACACGTCTGTATTCAACGGAGGTAGTAAGTTCAGGATAAATTTCAAGGCTGTGGTACTGTTTATCAGGCTGTCTTTGTATCCAAATATTACTTGGTGGAAGGAGAGAGAGAGAGAGAAAGAGAGAGAGAGAGAGAGAGAGAGAGAGAGAGAGAGAGAGAGAGAGAGAGAAGCAGTGTGCCACGTTTACTTCACCAGAAACCAGTGAGTACAGT
>NC_034608.1:72414455-72438466 GCF_900095145.1 Mus pahari
GGGGGCTGCAACCCTGTAGGTGCAACAACAATATGAACTAACCAGTACCCCCTGAGCTCGTGTCTCTAGCTGCATATGTAGCAGAAGATGGCCTAATGGGCCAAGATTGGGAAGGGAGGCCCCTTGGTCTTGCAAACCTTATATGACATAGCACAGGGGAAGGCCAGGACCAAGAAGTGGGAGTGGATGGGTAGGGGAACAGGGGCGGGGGGGTATAGGGAACTTTCGGGATAGCATTTGAGATGTATATAAAGAAAATAATAATAATAATAATAATAATAATAATAATGAAGAAAAAGAAAGAAAGAGCCTTCTTAACAGAAAATGAGTTTCTTCCTAGACTCATCTCTGCCTGCCTTTTCCTTTTCCTTCTGGATTTATCTATTTGCACACTGAACTGCATTGGACCAATTTTCAGACCTCTGTTTTTCTCAAAATATTATAAGCTTAATTTGATTGTAAAAATATTCAAATCCTTAACCAGTTAGAGTGAACAATATCACTATAAACAGCAATTCTCTTTTCAGGAAACTTCAAGAACCATGGGGGAACTCTAGCCTCAGTACTACTCCCTCCATTGTTTCTGAGGATTGAAAGGAGAAGAAACACTGTTGCCTTTGCATAGTCTAGTTAAGTTTCCCACGCAGGATAGTGGAAACTTTCAGATCAGTGTGGATAATTGTTTCCTCCCAAGAGGCCCTTGCAAGCCCAGTGCATGTGCACAGGAACCATCTCTTATAAGTTATTAACATTTACAGCTATTCATAGCTTACCTCAGCTGTGACATTGGGGAATCAGGAAGGATCCATCAGTCATTGCTGTTACACATCTAGCCAAAAGTAATGTACCACCATACAATTCAAGATACAACCGATGTCTGTGGGATGCAAAAAACCACCTACTAGACTTTACAAAGCATCCCGTGATTTATCAGTAATTCCATTATATTTTCCTTCACCTGAAAGTTTCCCTATAAAATCTGCCACGCACTCGATTTCTTTCACTAAAAACATCTAAAACAAGTCCCCTACTTCTGTGACTATTAACATAAAAAGAAATAAACTACTTATGTTCTCTTCTCGTCCAAAGGAAGAATAGGGATGCTTATCAAGAGATTAGATATCTAAGAGGTTAGACAGGAGCGTGTGTTCTTGTACCCCATAGTATCACTAACAGGTAAGGTGGAACAGATCATATATGGAGATTGAACAGATGAGACTTAAAAGAGGGGGTGGAAGCTGTATACAGGCAATTGGGTGTTTTATTTATGCTCAGTCATGTTCACTCCCTTTCTCTCTTTTCCCAACTCCAGTCACTCAGGCAGAGGCAGAGGCAGAGGCAGAGGCAGAGGCAGAGGCAGAGGCAGAGGCAGAGGCAGAGGCAGAGGCAGAGGCAGAGCCAGAGGCAGAGGCAGAGGCAGAGGCAGAGCCAGAGCCAGAGCAAGAGCAAGAGCAAGAGCCAGAGGCAGAAGTAGGAGAATCTCTATGATTTCAAGGCCACACCTATCAATACCGGGAGTCAAAGGACAGCTAGAGCTATATAGTGATATCCTATGAGAGAGAGAGAGAGAGAGAGAGAGAGAGAGAGAGAGAGAGAGAGAGAGAGAGATTGCTAAGCCAGGAGATGAAGATGCTGCATTCTCTCAATTTTCCAAAAAAAAAAAAAAAGTTTTTCTTTTCAGAAGGAAAAATTCTTCAGAACTATTGTGGTGTGTGTGTGTGTGTGGTTAGACTGAATGTCTGAATTTCTAACTTCCATTATCAGTCCATTGTTGTGTCAGTTCATGTGACAATATGGACCTTAATAACTTCATCAAAAATTTAGGCAAGTTATTCATTAAAGGAGATGATATACTTAGATTCCTCTGACTCCTATGCATTATGAGCGTTCCTAGAAAAAAGTCTATTCTCTCTGTGTATGTGCAGTCCATAAAGAGGATTGAACTGTCTCATAAACAGGTTTAGAAGGCATGATTAGGTGTGCTTCCCCCAGCTTCCTCAGCCTTCATCTTCTCTTTTGGAATCCATGTGCCTCAGAGAGAATGGGCTGGCGGCCTCACTGAGCCATTCACCCTAGCCTTAGAGGGTTATATTCATTGACATAGACGTGCACATCCATCTTTCCTGGACAACCTGGAACATGCCAGGTACTCAAAAACGTTCCTGCGTATGCTGCTTTCAAAAAATGTTCATAAAATAATAGGTATGGTTGTTGTGGAAAGTTTTTAAAATTCTATTCTATTCTTTCACTTTTTTATTTTTGGTTATTATCTCTAGCCTTCTCAATTGATTCCCCTAATAGGTAATACTATAAAGTCTCAAAGAACTTAGTCCTCCCACTCTGCCTTTTCGTCAGAGCAGAATCTTACTCCCGTCTGACTCCCTGGTGTTCCCGGAAGCTAGACTTTTTTCTCCTTCCCCTCTCTGGACAGGAAGTCCGTGCTCTCATCATCTCTCTTGCGTCACTGGCACCATTGCAATAGTACAGACAGAGATATCAGTTCCACTGTCAGTGCTAACTACATAACAAGAGGCTGGCCTCAGAGCTCTGCTTGTGTAATGCTGCTTTAATGCAAACAACAGTCTTGGATCATCTCTCCATACTTGCCTCTAGCTAAACAGAAAACTCTCCCTTCCATCCGGTTTCCAAACCGGTTGCAACAGGATCATACAGATAAAAGACACATCACTTTAAATATTTGAAATGGCCACAATTGAAATGACCAGTTCCACAGCAGAAAACATCAGTCTTATCAGGACCTCCCAAGTCTATCAACTCCCCTTCTGCTAGTACCTTCTGTTCAAATTGCTCTCCCCCACACAACCACACCGTGCCCTGCTTTGATGCCTCATGAGCTTCTCCCACCTGACTTTGTCATCCTCTGTGCTCCTACAGGCTGTGATTCATATCTTCGACCCATTTTTCTCTTTGTTTTCTTTGTGATTTTTTTTTCCCCTGACTGCATTCCACTGGACTTTAAGCCCCTGAGGGTCAGCAGTACTTCTCATCTCTTCTCTTTTCACTACTGAATTTCTGCAGGCTACACTAACCACATCCTGTCTGGACCGTGCAACAGTTTTTCTCCTTCTTATTGCCACTGTGTGTGACTTAAGTAACATAACATGCACAAGTGTATAAGTATTTTACAATAGTTATAAGATACACAAGTTATGCTGTTCTATTCCTGCTCAAGCGGAAGCGGAATTCTATTCTATTCTCTTTGATCTCTCTCTCTCTCTCTCTCTCTCTCTCTCTCTCTCTCTCTCTCTCTCTCTCNAACTATTTGGGAAGGGTTAGGAGGCATAGACTTTTTGGAGGAGGAATGTCACTGGGAATGGGCTTTCAGGTTTCAAAAGTCTATTCTATTTCTCTCTCTCTCTCTCTCTCTCTCTCTCTCTCTCTCTCTCTCTCTGTCGCTTTTACTTGATGAGACAAAGCCTTGTTAAGTAGCCCATGCTGGCCTCAAATTCACAGTAAGAAGAGGTTAGGCTATCTTCCTGCCTTGGCCTTATGGGTTCTGGAATAGCAAGTGTACCCCACTGCATCTTGTATTTTAAAGACTTTTCTGATTAAACCACTGTCTACAACTATGAACAGAGTGTTACTTCTATGATTACACTCAAAGATTCTCATTTTCAGCCTTCGTAGATTGGCCTATGCTTGGGGGAATAACAAAACTGATAGTTTACAGTCAGCCATTTGCATGTTATTTACATAGAATGTTTAAGAATCGCTGGAGCATAGAGAACTACTGAGTGTGCCCAAGCAGCAATGATTGCTCACCTGAATGACCTTGTTCAATGTCATGAAAGTAAAACTCTAATTCTAGTGTAATTAACACAGACATCAATGAGGTAGTCAGATGTTTTGAATAATGCTATTACATTTGTAGCATTTATGGTGTGCTGCATTGCTATCCTTTAATTTTAGGAATATGTAAGCCTTGGTATGTGTTCCATTGCTCTCAACATTTTCAGAGTCCTCAATGATCTGTTTTGTTATTTCCGTTGCTTAGAGGGCCCACAGTCCTCACATGTGATTCTCTTTCTGAATTCTTCCCCAAAGGACAATGTGAAACTGAAATAGTTTAGATTAAAGAGTAGTTAGTTTTTTTTTTAATTGGTTTTTGAGACAGGGTTTCTCTGTATAGCCCTGGCTGTACTGGAACTCACTCTGTAGACCAGGCTGGCCTCGAACTCAGAAATCCACCTGCCTCTGCCTCCCAAGTGCTGGGATTAAAGGTGTGCAACACCACTGCCCGTCAGTAGTTAGCTTTAATAGTCATTTACTAACCAGGATGGGGGGAAAATGTAAGACTGGGCCTTGGCAAAAGGAAGAGTGACATCACAGATGCACTAGAGCAAGAATCTGTAGCCAGGCAGAGCACACCACTAAAGAGAACAAATATTTCATCTCAAAGAGGGAAGAACGTCTAATTTCCTCATTTTATTTTTTAACTACAATGAACTAAAACAATGAAATCACTATATAATTAATGGAATGATGTTATCACTCATTCTTAAAAATGGTTTTATTTGGTTTTGAATTTAGACTTCTTACCATGTCATTTCCAGGCTTTCTCCTCATGACTCTCCAGGTTCTCTTTAGTTGAGCCAGCCTGACTTTCCTTTTCCTGTACCACTTTAATCCTATTGGTCTAATAGTAGTCATAGTTATTCTGGAGTCAGAAAATGCCCTAAGTGTTCTTGGTATGCCCTGTTTGTGATGGTTCCTGCTATGAGAGAACAAAGCTACACAATTACACCTTGTGCAGCATGATAGGAATTCAATGCATCCTTGTTCAACCAGCCAAGCATCAGATAAGCACTTCATAAGTCATATCACTTGATTGATGACTGAGATGCAAACCATGAAGAATATGTACCAAGGAGAGAGTAGCTATTTACAGAAATGTACAAAGAAACTTGAAATATCATATGAATACGTGCTAGGAAGTAACACGTAATTGCAAACGACTCTTGTGCCTCTTGGCTTCATGTTAAATGTGCAGCTCGCCCCCTGATATTTAAGGTCACTCCTTCTTCTGGAACAATAACATAATTATTTAATGTGTCCGACAGTGTTTCTATAGGTACATATAGCAACCAGCCCATTGTGAATTAAAGCAGGCTGTGCAGACGAACTGTAACTGTATAGAGGTTGTTTAAAAGTGGAAATGAAACCAGAAAAATATGAAACTAAGTCTGGTTCTATGAAGTCCTGGGGAAATGACTTTGTTCAAGTCAGTCTGAATGTCTGATTTCACACTTTTGATACTGAAATAAAATAAATGTTATTATTTAATATGACTATGCAATCAGTAGATCAAGTAATCTGGAATAGAAGGAACATTTCGTAAAGTATAATTTTATACAGACAAATGTTATTATGTTATTAGCTTTTTCTAAAACTTCCCTCCTACTAGATCAGTGCACAGATTTATTTCAAAAATATTAAAGAAGAATCAATTATGAAATATCTTTGCTTTTTCTTTTTCAAAAGAACAATCCTGGGTCAGAAGTATTTCATAACCTTCTCACGGCACTGGTAATTCTGGAAAGAGCTCATTGTGGACAGCACCACGCTGCATAGAAAGCTTAGCAACTTAGGGAAATAACTACACTTTAAAATGATCTTGAAAGAGGAACAGAAATAATGAGGATAATATGTAATCCAAACAAGTAGAAAGAGAAAGGAAAACTGTACAAACATGATGATAAAGCCTTGGTTACAGGAAAATACAGCATACACAGAAGACAGAACTGTAGTGTTCACATAAGTCATTAATGCCAAGTTAATGTTCAAAATCATGTTGATAATAAAGTGAAATAAATAGGATTTTAGCATGTGGGAGTTGCTGCACAGGCTTTCCACCAGCCCCAGGATTTTATCATTCTGAAAACTTCTTATCAACCATGAAAAGCACCATGGTATAGAAATGTGTCTGATTCGAAGCCTTAAAAATGAGGTGTGGATTCCTTGGATGGGATCCCAATGGAAGCAGTAAAATGATTCATAGTTTGCAAACGAAAGGCTCTCTGAGGAGAAGTTATAAGGATTAGGTTTATTTAGGACTGAGGAAGAGAAAGCAGGGATGCGGAGGGTGGGTGCGATTAATACATATCTGGAACTACAAGAAAGAGTGCCAAGATAGAGCATGAGACACTTCAGGGTATCCACCGCGGGAAGGGTTTGTCTTGGACCATGCAAAACATTGTTAGAGACTTCCATGGAATGGCATCTTGCCAAAAGAGGACTTCTGTTATCACGTCCCAAACAACTGTGTGTGCAAGGAAGGGTGTTCCATGCCACGGAAAATTAAGTCTGTATTTATTGAAATTGTCCTCTGAGAAATACCTTTTCCTTATTCAATGTGTGAAAATGTTGTTTTGTTTTGTTTTTAATGTCTGTTGCTTACCGTCTTTCCAGTCCACTTCCTTATGCCAGCTAGAAGCCTACCAGTCAACCTCTTCTCCCCGCCTCACCTTGTCACCATCTCCTGAATTCCTCTTAACATTTTTGTTCCTTTTTTTTCATTTTATTCTTTTTAATTTTTTCATTATTAATCATTTTATTTGCTTACATTTCAAATGATATACCCTCCTTCCTGGTTACCCCTCCACAACACCCGCCATCCCCCCTCTTCCCCTTCCACTTTGCCTCTATGAGGGTGTCCTTCACCCACTTACCCACTCCTGCCTCACCACTCTGGGGCTCCTCTTACATTTTTGTATTCTCTGTCTTAACATCAAGTCTTTTTTTTTTTTTTTTTTTTTTGAGAAAATAAAGTATGTTTTCATACAATATGTACTGATCATGGTTTCTGCTCCCTCATCTCCTCCCAAGTCCTCTCCATCCTTTAAACTCCATGTGATTATTCTCTCACTTTTAAGAAAACAAACAGGCAAATCTTCACTGAGAACTGAGAGCATCTGGTTTCCTGGCTTTCTCAAGCAAGGCTCTTCTAGCTCTATCACTACTGAAGTTAAGTCCAACCTCTTTGACCATCAAACCAGGTGATTGACACCTGGTTGGTCATATGGTTGCTGTTTTTCTCTTTCTCCCACCATCCGCTGCTCTTCCTTTTCTCTAAGTCTGTAAGACGTTTTGTGTCCCTTCTTGCTCCAAAGGCTCTTTATATTCTCTGCTGCCATGTCTCTCCTGACCCTTTGAGTCATACATCTGACCACCTTCCCAAGATCAGTGAGCCTCTTGCAGGAAAGATCAAGAACATCCAATGAACCATACTGGATCTCCTAAAGCCCTCTGACAGTACATGCTTAAATAACACATTCTTAAAGACCTGTTATGAAGTGTAATTGAAGGAATGAAGAATAAGAATATTATCTGTTTCCATTAAAACTCATCATGAGGGTTTCAGGTTTTTTTTTTGTTGTTGTTTTGTTTTGTTTTTGTTTTTTGTTTTTCTTTTGGGGGGGTTGTTTGTTTGTTTGTTTGTTTTTGTTTTTTTGAGACAGGGTTTCTCTGTGTAGCCCTCCCTGGCTGTCCTGGAACTCACTCTGTAGGCCAGGCTGGCCTTGAACTCAGAAATCTGCCTGCCTCTGCCTCCTGAGTGCTGGGATTAAAGGTGTGTGCCAGCACTCCCGGCGAGGGTTTCAGCTTTATTTTAAATATTTAAATTTAGGATTGAGAAGGAACTGAGTAAAAAAAAAAAAAACAAAAACAAAAACAAAAAAACAAAAACAATGAATTTATGAAATTCTTAGGCAAATGGATGTATCTGGAGGATATCATCCTGAGTGAGGTAACCCAATCACAAAAGAACTCACTTGATATGCACTCACTGATAAGTGGCTATTAGCCCAGAAACCTAGAATACCCAAGATACAATCTCAAAAACACAAGAAAATCAAGAAGAAAGAAGACCAACACGTGGATACTTCATTCCTCCTCAAAATAGGGAATAAAATACCCATGAAAGAAGTTGCAGAGACAAAGTTTGGAGCTAAGACAAAAGGATGGACAATCCAGAGACTGCCCCACCCAGGGGTCCATCAGCAAGAACTCGCTGAAAGGACAATGATATAGCTGTCTCTTGTGAGGCTATGCCAGTGCCTGGCAAATATAGAAGTGGATGCCCACAGTCATCTATAGGATAGAACACAGGGCCCCCAATGGAGGGGCTAGAGAAATTACCCAAGGAACTGAAGGGGTCTGCAACCCTATAGGTGGAACAACAATATGAACTAATCAGTACCCCCAGAGCTCGTGTCTCTAGCTGCATATGTGGCAGAAGATGGCCTAGTCAGCCATCATTGGGAAGAGAGGCCCCTTGATCTTGCAAACTTTATATGCCCCATACAGGGGCAAGCCAGGGCCAAGAAATGGGAGTGGGTGAGCAGGGGAGCAGGGTGGGGGGAGGGTATAGGGGGACATTTGGGATAGCATTTGAAATGTAAAATGAAGAAAATATCTAATAAAATAATTTTTAAAAAGAATATTATCTGTTTCCATTAAAACTCGTCATGAGGGTTTCAGTTTTATTTTAAATGTTTAAATTTAGGATTGGGAAGGAACTGAGTAGTAGTCACTTGCTTAGCAAGCATGACTCCCTGGATTCAATCCCAGCATGTAAAGGGAAACGTAACTTCCAATGTGACTTATAATTTGCTCCTTGCCACCCACTCTTCTTTTTTGAATCTACACTTTGTTAATGGGGCTTCTTGCATTGAAACTTAAATCAATGGGTTGCTCAGCATCTCTCAATAGATGGCAACTAGTTCTCTATATTTCATTATACCTGCTTCCATCAGAACTCAAAGAGAATGAAATACACAAAGAACACATTTACTCTACATTACCTATTAGAATTTTTATGATAAATTATCTAAACTAATAAAAAATTAAGTTCTACTGGAACAGAATACCTGATACATATATGAAAGACAAATCTATTTTTTTTATTCTCAGTTTCAACAGTTAGATACAATGACTGAGTACATGATAGGCAACAGTCTTGACTGAAAACCAAGACAAAGCATGTTCTAGTATGATAACCACAGTCATGACAGGCTTAGAAACTTGAAACCTTACTATAAGAATATTGGAAATCGTGCATGTGCAAAATGAAAGTAGGAAAAGTGGATTGGTTTATGTGAACAAGCTAAGGAGAAGCCATTCTTTCTTTTTTGCTGTGAAGTGGCAAAGTCTTGTGTCATCTGATTTCCACCTACATCTTCACCACTCATGGTCTTGCTATGCTTCCCTGCAGAGCTGCATGCTCTCTGCATCATTGTCTCTCTGCTCGTTGGCACTCAGCCAGGAGGTGCTGTGTTTGAAATGCATGCCATCGCTTACTGAACAACGCCCACCGTCATTATACAGTAAATGCCTGTCTTGCAGGAAAGAGTGCCTGAAAGTACTGAAAACATAAGTCAGCTTAGATTTACTTTACCACTTGCTCCCTTGCATGGTAGACTTTCAGTCTGAAAATGAAGGCTACAAATACTATCTCTTTGCCAGAAAGTAGGTCATTTTTCAGCTTTCAATTTATGTCCCCCTTTCACAAAGGGGCAACTCTATAGTCAATAAGCGTTCATCAACCCAAAACTTCCTATAATATTTCCAAGTATGTTTTGTGGGATCCTTGAATTAATGATTTTTCCACTCTATCTGGAGCCCAATAAAGCAACTATGGAATCTACTTTTATTAGTATTAGAGCCTCATAATGTATGGCATATGTCAAGTATTTATAGGATTAATAATTTAATTCTTAAAGAGCATATAAGGGCATATAAGATTTTTTTCTCAGTGATTAAATTGCTACATTCCACTCCCAAATTATTTCATTGATAATTAGAATAAAGTAAAATGTATACTAGTCTCTCTTTTCTGTTTTGTTTAGTTTTTCATTTTGCTTGATTTATCATTGCAGTGATGTAATTATTTTCACACTCAAAGCCTATTGTTATAATAGATTAGTAATTGATTTTAGCATCTTTAAACAAAAAAAGGATAAAGTTTTATTTATTCATTTAATCATCCATCAAATTAGTAAAAGTTTAACAGGCTTTCTACACATGTTGATAGAATTTTCAAATGTATGCTTACTAAATAATGAAGTTAATACAAATTTCAGTAATGAAGACAGGTTGATTATAACTGTAAACCACACATTTATGCACTTGTGACTTGTATAGCTTTTAATTTATCAAAGGAAATAATTAGCCCACTGTGGCAGTGAGTGATGGAATTTATTCATTTGAAAGGCCATGGGTTTCCTGTCATTAAAACTACATCATGTCCTTCCTTTTCTATTAAACTCCCTCTAAGGGTAGTAAGAAGTCACCAAGAGGAAATGAAGAGATTTTTTTTTTTTTTGGCAATGTTCTCCTACAATGATTTAATACTGTCAAAAGATAGCAAGCCCATAATGTATGCCAACAAGTGTATTACAGAAGATGAGGGGGCCCAATTACCACGTTATTTCTTTTATTTGAAGTTTCGTTTGTGACTCAATTAACTGCGATTTGCAAAGTTGTCTCAATAAATTTAAGCTGCTTTTTGAAAGTTAATGTTCTTTTTGGTTTTAATTAGTAATGCTTTGCTACAGCAAAGGGATAGATACAGATTCTATGACACAGTGTAAAGATTTATATTCCAAAGCCTATTACTTTTCTCTTGGGATGATCAGTGGCAACTTATTAGCCACAGAACCATTATACTTAAAGCTCTAACACATTTTCCTGCCTCTCTGAAGAATTCTTCAGGGAGATAAATAGCAAATGCTGATATTTGTTCTATGTAAATAAGCCTAAGGGTCGATGTGACTCTGTGCCAAATGTGGGGATTATATATAGCTTCTTCTCCTAATGAATGTTATCCAGTTTGGAAAGATTTTCCTGAGGTCTAAAATAGGCCTGTGTGGGAGGCAGAATTGGCCTCTCATGTCCAGAAGTGGGTGGTCCTTTGAAGCCACAATCAATGGATAACTCTGGTGAAGGTTTTAGTCCCAGAGCTCCATGAAGCCTTTGTAAGAGAAGTGGAATTCACACAATGTCTGTGTGATTTGACCCAAATGTAAACAAACAGTTGGTGTGAATGCTTTACTCAACTCCATATATTCCATTTGAATGGAATACACTAGGAAACAAAAATGCCTCTGTGCTTATAAGAAAAGGAATGAGCAACGTCACAAACTCTGAATACTTGGTTATAGCTTAAGTCAAAAGAATATTCTTTAAGATAACACATTGTAGTTTTCTCAGGACTTATAGGTAGTTCTTGAATTTATTTTAGGACAAATTTTATTAAAATAATTGTTATATGCAGGATATTAATTCTTCTCGCCCAATCTCTCCCATTATCAGTATCTTATTTGATTACTTGTAAAACTGAGTTGACTTTAAATATGACATTTTTAAAAAGCAATTTCATGATTAAAATTTTCTCTTTTAAAAGTTTTGTTTTCAATACAGGATATGTTTTATGGAATTTCTTTGGCTACATCATCAATTGCCGGGTTATTTTCTCTGAGCCCCTTAAACTGGACAGTAAGATTGCTTCTGAGTTTGGAAAACTAAGATGTAAGATCAGAGCCTGGTGTGATTCTTATATCGTTCTCCTTTAATTTGGAAAGGTAGAACGGGGCTAGAGAGAGACTCATAAAACAGCCTTTATGACTCTCTCCACGACAGATATGGAAGCCCATGCTCCAACCCCTTCGCCCAGCTTCTGCAACTGCATTTCCGCAGGAAGAAAGAGAAGGGATTAGAAAGAGGGTAATGTAGTCTTAAATCACTCTTCTCACCCCTTGCCTTCTTGTGGGAGCCCTGGACTTTTATGACATGGCCCTCATATTGTATAGTGTGACACAACAGAAAACACAACTTGCTTGACCCTTCCTCAATAAAATATCATTTTGTCTGACATCCTATAAATGCTATGCACACGTCCATACTAAGCTGAGTGTCTCCTCCAATTGGCCACAGAGAAGTATTGTAAATGCATACAGTACCACTAGAGATCTGTTTCAGCACAGCTCAAGACGACCTGGTCACTGCACAGTTCTGAGGCACCATTCCCGAGCCTGAAGCAGAATGTCAATCATTAATGTGGAAAACAAAACAAAACAAAACAAAAACACAAACGTGGAGCATTGTGGCATGGAAAAAAATAAAGCATTGTTTTAGTTGCCATAGAATTCTTTTATGTGCTCTGTAAATTACAATTAAAGTATTCTTACAATAAAAACATCATTTGATACACTATTCTAGGTCTATTTGCACCACACCAACTAGTTGACCAAAGAATAGTGAGTCTCTGGAGGTCATTAGAAGTCCATCATTAAAATCACACATTATAATATTTTCCCCAGAGAGTACAGTCGGTCCCCCTGCACTACTTATCTGGAACATCGATGACGCCAAAAAAACCAGGGCCTGTGTGTCTGAGCATGTGCAGAAAAAAACCTCACAATCTCTGCTCTCCACTGGTTTATGATTAGACCAGCTCAATGAGATGGAGTTTGGAGAATCCATGACTCATGGCTAGTTAACATACTTTACATACACAGTTCCCCAGCACATCTGCATACTCTGCTATGAGCAAATAAACACGAAGCCTACATTAACAGGTACAGGTCATGTGGCTGTTTCGCATAAAATATTCCATACTATGTATCACCCAGTGATTATCAAAGTTTAATGAAACTGAGGACAGTATTTCTAAATATACCCCCATCAGTTTCTAACCTTGTTTCTAGGCCATAAAGATTTTACCCTCCAAAATACAAAGACATAGTTATATAATGTATAACTAAATGTTTCTTGTGGTTAACATAGGAGCATCTCTCTAGTCCCTGTAACTGATAAAGTAAATAAAAACTTTACAACAAGATGCCATGATCTATATTTTTCCTGTGATTTAATATTACTACATTAATTAAAATAAATATTTAATTATTTTATAATGAAAACAGCACTAATCAAAGATAGAAAAGCCTAGGTTTTTCCATGTAGAAATGTAGTTTCATATGTTCCCTTAAATGTCTTATGCCTCAGTTTCTCCTTTGGCAAAATGGCTAAGAAGACAGTAGAAAGATGGGGAGACCAAAATTAACAATAGTTATTTTTTATAATTGACCTAAATCTAAATTTTTACCATCAGTATACACAGAAATCAGATATTCTGACATAACACACACACAAATCAGAATTCTTTTTACTTACATAACAGAAAATAAATCAAATCTAGTTTAGTTTATAAAGCAAAGTATGAATAGTCAAGAATTATTTTCTAAGGGCTTGGTATTATATATTATAGCGTACAATAAGTTATGTTTATATGTAATTATTTCTCTGAATATAACAGTGGATCTATCCTCTATAAAACTAAATATGTAAAATACACACACACATATGTACACACACACACACACACACACACACATATGCACACACACACACACACACACACACACACACACGCACACCATAAAGGCTTGTAAAATATTTAAAAGACCTCATTTACACATACATTGTGGTGGTTTCCAGTTCCTAAAGCATGCTGGGTAGAGTTGGTCTTAAAGAAAAGCAATCCTTCATCAATTATGGTTAAGGATTCCCAAACTGAAACACATGTGGATGACCATCATTCAAGAGGCCAGTCCCCCCCTCGATGGGTGGGGGCGGGGCAGGGAAGAGGAGATAAATGGCCTACATGATTGATTTCAACTAAGACTAAAATCTTAGAGGACAATTATTGGATTTACTGTTTGTTTTCTCAATGTTTTGGAAGTTGGGGAGCTTAAAAAAAAATACTCCTAAAAATCAAAGAGGTGTGTGTCAGCTAAAAATAGTTTATATAGATACACACACACACACACACACACACACAAACACACACACACATTGCATATACATAATACATATAAATATATTGCATATATATGGTGTTTTTCTAAAATTTATAAATTTATCTTACCTGACACAAAGCATGGGAATCCGTCCCTGGTGAAATTGTCAGCCATTAAACTTAAAGCTGACCCTGGTGCAAAACACAGTTTGGTCCATATTTACACATATCTAATATATATTTTAAAGTCTTGGTGTTACAGTACTTTAAGTTTGCAGTCACCTTTATCATTTGCCCTTCCTTTCAGAAAAGCTAATTCTTTCCATTTTGTCTGAAGAGAGGTATTACATCTAATTAACATATCAACTTGTCTCCTCCTGTAACTGACAAATGCTAAATGCTTTATCAGTCTGGCACCAAAAACGATGTTGTCTCGGGCTTTCCCAGACTGTCCTGTCTGCAACACTACATGAAAAGCTTTAATGATCATATATTAGGTGGGAACTTTAACCTTTTTTGTCCCAGGTCAATTGAGTAGGTAATTAGAAAAGTCAGCTCCACTTGTAATCCACTCAAAAGGAAACTGAGATTTACACAGCTTTTTAGTCATAGAAATAGTGCAGGGCTATGTAGAAAAGCAAAACAGGACACAATTATACTGGATATCACTTTCTATTTATTTAATGACACTGGGTAAAATATTAAAATTAGAACAAAAGGTATAGGACATACAAAAAGTTTTTTATAGTGTATGCCTTTTTTTCTCAATTATAGGAGAAATTAACTTATCAATTTAAATGTAAATGAGTAAGTTATTGGGAGTTGATTGTATGCCTGAAACTACATGAATTATTATTTTATATATGCACACCCCAAATACCATTTTATTTATTCTCAAAATGACCCACTAAAAGGCAGTCACTTACGACCACATCATAGCTAACACTTGTATAATACAGTTAGGTCTTCAGACCTAGTACCTCACTAATATCTACCACTTACTAACTACATAACATATCATCATATAGTGAGTTCACTTCCTGATACATCAGATTTTCCCATCCTTAAAGAAGAAGTGATTCAGTGTCCACTTTATAGGGATGCTGCAAGGAGCAGAAAATGTATGAATACATGTTCCACAGGAGGAGTTTTTGTTGTTATTTCTCAGATAATGAAACAGAGATTGTAAGAGGTTTGAAAATTTGTCCCACCACAGTTAAGTGGCAGGATAGAGGTCTGGACCTGCCTGTTCTGGAACTTGTAAATTATTTTTTTTAAAAAAATGCAGAGAAAAATCAGATGTACATCCCCCTGATTGAGAAGTGGGACATAGGAACATTCAAGACTTCCCACTGGTAATGCAGAAGACAGGCTTCCGACTTAACAGAGCACTTCCGGGGGTGTATGGAGCAAGTCGGAAGCTTCCAGCTATCTGGAAGAGTTGTGGATAGAGATTCCAGGGACACTCGGATGCAGGTGACACAGAGGAACCAATCCTACGTAACCACTATGTCACTCTTTCACTGTGACTGACATTTGAATTCACATGCAGAACTGATCACATTCCATCAGAGCCAAAAGACAGAATCTGAAAAAAACTAGAATTATCTTCCAAAGCATGTACCACTCCAAACATACCAACTTCAGCAAGTGAGCCTTTCTAAATTATGTATAATAATTTTAAACTGTATTGCTTTGAGACTAGTGTCAATTTTCTCTGTACAACCAGTGAGAGCTGACATAGTCTGGCCCTGGCTAGTCTCAATAATTATCTTTTTATCTTGCAACAGCTTTAACTACTTCCATCCATTTAGGGGCCCTTCCAGCTATGGGGCTTTTAAAAATGTTCTGCCTATTGCTTAGAACACTCTTTACACTAAAATATCCTCTACCAACTTTTGTATCTCAGCTCAAGAGTCAGTTGCTAAAGGAAGCCCTGTGTCAAGTAAGAGCCTCTCAGAGAACCATTTGGAAAAAAAAAAAAAAAATAAAATAAAAGTTAGCTGGAAAAATATAACCATTTGGTTTTTCTATGTCCGTCCTAGTTCTCAGATGATGACACAGGGGCTTATTTATTTATGAATAAATGCCTAGACCTTGAGCTAGACTCATTCCCCCAAGTAGCTCATAACTCAATCATCCCGTTTATACCATTCTACTGGTTGTATGCCACATGGGAGTTACCTCTCCTCGATTTCAGACATCTGACTTCCTCCAAGCAAGTCAAGGTGGCGAATCTTCCAGTGCCTGAATATTTCCCAGAGTTCCTATCTCTCTGCCAGGTGTCCCACCTTTTAATCCCGCCTCTGTTCATTGGCCATCAATGTTTTATTGACAGGTGATGCTTCCACACAGTAAACAAGAGATTATCCCTACAGAGAAAGGAGAGCAAGAGAACAAGTGAAAGCAATGAGAAATGCATATGAGTCAAGTAATACATGTGCATAAATAAATATGTTTATAAATAAATTTATATTTATATAAATAAACTATATACTATATACATCAAATACATTTATAAGAAATGCATGTAGAAGATGGCCTAATCGGCCATCATTGGGAAGAGAGGCCCCTTGGTCTTGCAAACGTTATATGACCCAGCACAAGGCAAGGCCTGGGCCAAGTAGTGGGAGTGGGTGGGTAGGGGAGCAGAGGTGGGGGGAGGGTATAGGAAACTTTCGGGATAGCATTTGAAATGTAAATAAAGAAAATAATAATAATAATAAAAAGAAATGCATGTATTTAATTAAAGTGTATTTAACAAATACATGTGTTTAACAAATAAATTATAAATAAAAGTATAGAAATAAATAAATACATGTATGAAAATAAAAACATTACAGTGAAATCCATTAATTTGTATGATGAATATATGCTAATAAACAAGCAACATTTTCTCCTCTCTTTATCCTCATTTTTTTTCCTATTCTTCCTTCCCTTTGCCCTCCTTTCCCCTACTTCTTCATCTTTTTTCTTTAAATATGTTCTAATAGATTGTATTATTTATTCATTAAGCACACTGCCCTACTTAGCAATTACTTAGCCCTGGGAATGCTTAAGTGAGGACCAGTTCCTGCTTGTACCATTCGTTACTTTCGTTAATGTGATTCACAGCCCTTCCCAGCAATCCTGTGAGCTCCAGGACCTGTAGCCAAGGCTAACATTGATGTTTATTCATTTCCATTCCCTCTGAATCCTCCATAAAGTCCAGCTCATGGAAAGAACTAGTGAACATCTACTAAACAAGTTACAAATAAATTACTTACAATGGCATTTAGTGATAGTCCATTTGTGGTTTGAACATCACAATTTTCCCCACAAACTCATGGGTTGAATCCTCAGTTCCTAATTGGTGGTCAGGCTTGTGTTGGGAGGTGGCGCCTACATGAAGGATGTGGATCAGTAGAAAGGTCAGGATTGGTCCTTGGCTTCTTGCTCATTCACTATGTCCTTTCCACCCTCACCTGAGAGTCACATTATCCATACACTTTCACCAGCATGATGGTCTGCCCAAACGCATGGGGCCGAGCCACTGTGGGCTGAGCCCTCTGAAACTGTGAGCCCAAGTAAATCTTTCTTCTGTTTCTGTCAGTTATTTGGTCACAGCAATGGGAAGACTGACTACCGCAGCCAGCATACTCCTAAAGTGGTTTGAGAGAATATGAAAATATAATGTCCCAAACACTAACTAAAGATAGAAAAGACTGGAGCCCACCTGACAAGACTTCTCCATAGCTAAATCTTGCGAGCCCCTTCACGATCATGATGAACTATTCAGTGAATGAGAATTCTGAGAGCATGGAGCCTTAGTGACTTCTAAACTTCCCAAAAGTAAAGAAACTGGGTAAATCTCTCTCTCTCTCTCTCTCTCTCTCTCTCTCTCTCTGTGTGTGTGTGTGTATATATATATATATATAAGTAAGGGAGAGAGGGTATATATCTGAATCATGCCTTCTGATAAACAAACACTGAGTCACTCATAAATTGTGTTCTTTCTCAATAGGAAAGACAAAACAGAAGTCCATTATCTAGTACATAAATCTTTTACTACTTGTACTTGTTATGATAATCAAACAAAAAAATAACTTTAAATTCTTAAATGAAATAAACAAGTGGCCAGGGCACGTGTAATTAAATCTGGCACCAAAAAGAATGGAAAATATTAGATTATGCAAATATTAATTAGTGAGAATGAAATTGACACAAGGATCAAAACACAGCAAAAACTGAATAGATGAGTGATTAGCCCATAAAAGATATTATGAAAAATATTTCAACTGTATCAAGTACCGAAAATCAGAAGCAGATAAAAGTCTTCTAAGAAGGGCAATGCTCACTCATTGATATAAAAGGAATTCCAGATCTTATCAAAATTAAATTAAACATGCAGAATAAAAGACCAGAGCCCAAACCAGATGTTGATTCTGTAAGCCAGAAAGGAGTGATGGAAAATAAGAGAAGCAGGATTGCACTGAGCAGAACAAGCAAGGCACGCTAAGGCCCTATTCGCTCTTCAAAATCACCCTCTCACTCCAATCCCAGGTATCCTGCTACACACAGAGCTCAAAATCATAAAGAGATGGCTGGGTCAGGGTGTAGCAGGTGGTAGGACAATGGCCCAGCAGGTGTGAGGTCCTGGATTTAATCTGAGGTGCTATGAAAAGAGGAACTAGAATCATGAAACAAGACCACAGGCAGAAACACAGCACTGGGAAGTAGTTTATTGCTGCACTCTAGCTAAAGTACACCCATTTGTTGAGCAAATAGGCTTGCATAGAACTATGTAATTCAGTTGGACTTATGACATCTATTACACCAGAGCTAATAGCATGAGAGGGCCTTCCATATTAATAAAATTAAGGAGTCTCTCTATAGCTTGACTTCTTTTATTATAATATCTCTCTTTCTATCTCTTTCTCTCCTCTCTCTCTCTCTCTCTCTCTCTCTATATATATATATATATATATATATATATATATATATATATATATACACTCTCTCCCTCTATATATAAATATATATATATATATATATATATATGTATATATGTATGTATACACACACCCACACACACATTTTGGTTTGTCTAAACTTTTGTTTTTTTTAATTGAAATGTATTCTTTTGGAAATTTCAGTAAAAATCTAAATTTAAATTATATAAAGTTTATTTCTGGGCTCACCAAAATGTCACTCACCATACTTTTTTCTTTGTATAGTTTCCTTGACAGGCTTAGAAAGTACCTTTTAAAAGAAAAATGTCTCTCGGTGTACAGTGAATACATGATATGGATGCATATATGGGAGTGTGCATGTGCGTGGATGGAGGCAGGAATTCATTTCAGCTGTTCCCCTGAATTGTGCTCTGCCTATTTTTTTTGAGACAGAGTTGCTCACTGAATTTGGTGTTCACGTATTTAACTAGCCTTGCTAGGCAGCAAGCCCCTGTACTCCCCTTCTGTACCCCTCAGTATTATATGCAACCATGTTCACTTTCTACATAGAGCAAACACTTTACCTCTGAGTGACCTTCCCAGTTTGTGGAATCACCATTCCTTCTCTTCTTTGACGTCAGTTGCCTTCCTTTCCAGAAAGAGTAGCAAAAAAAAAAAAAAAAAAAAAAAAAAATTGGCATTGTATCTAGTTTTTGTTGTTGCTGGTTTGTTTGTTTGTTTGTTTGGGGTTTTAATGCTAAATGTAAGATGGGCCAAAAACAAAACAAAAGCAAAAACAAACAACCCACAAAAAAACCCCAAGTTTCTCTAAATACTTTCCAACTCATTGTAATTGTCCTTGTAAAAAGCCTTTGTCAATGATATGCACTTCAAATAAGATTTTAAAATTCATTTTATTGTAGAATCATTCTAATTGAATAAAACATATTAAATAATGTATTTACTACAAATGCAAGTTAATTAATGTTTAAGAAAAGTATTACATTACAACATAAATTTCTCCTGGGAAAAATATGTGTGTGTGTGTGTGTGTGTGTGTTTATATAGTTCACATTAGTTTTTGCTTAGTTATTGATTATCTGAAGTTTTTATTCCTAACTTAAATTTAGGAACATTTTCACTTCCTGTGGAACTTTGGCTTCACTGTGACTCCCCTTCAAGACTTTAAGTATTTTTCTATATCCTGTGTTCATTCCTTATGTAAGGACCTTGCAAGTCACCACCACACCTTATCAGTAAGTTAAAAAGATGGACAAACTGAAAAAAATCAAAAGCTCTTCTTAGATTGGACTCTGAAAGCAAGAGAAGTGAGAGTGGCAGTCACAGGTCATGTGCCAAGCTTTTTCTCTCTGGAATAGACTATAGAACAGAACAATATGTTAGGAAGGATTTATTTGAGCTTACAGTTGCTAGGGAATTTTAGTTCATCGTGGTGGAAAGGCATGGTCTACCTCACTGTGGTAGGAAATGAAACAATGATACCGCATCACAGCAAATAGGACTCAGAGAGCACAAGATGGAACCAGGAAGGGGTATGATAGTGAAGGCCTGACACAGTAACTCCCCTCTGCCAGTCATAAGGCAGACAATTTGCCTTGCCTTGCCTTGCCCAGTTCTTCCTTGCAGTATGCTCAACACACTTGGGGGACCAGGGAATGGTAGATACTGGGAAATGGGCAATCAAACTGGGCAAACCATAACAAGATGCCCATTTCCATGACTTCTTCAAAGGAGATAAATTTATTTTTGTTTTACCTAAATGTTTAAGTAAATATGCTATGAAAATATAGTACCAGAAACAAGTGCCAGATCCCCTGGACATGAAATTACAGAGAATTGTTAGCTGCCATGTGGGTGCTGGGAATTAAACCTGGTCTCAGAAAAAACAATACGTGCTTTTAACTGCCGATGCCTTCGCTCCATCTCATTTATCTCTAAGAATTTACCAGGAGCTGGGCAGTGGTAACTCATGCCTTTAATCCCAGCACTCAGGAGGCAAAGATGGGTGTATTTCTGCATTTGAGGCTGGCCTGGTCTACAGAGTGAGTTCCAGGACAGCCAGGGTTGCACAGAGAAACCCTGTCTTGAAAAACAAAATAAACAGACAAACAAACAACAACAAAAAAGAACTTACCAGGGTTTTCATAAGAAATAATGGGAACCATGTTCTTGGGATTGTGGCAAGGAAAGAGAAAACACAAGCTTTGGAACCACCTGAGCAGGCTCTCAGAAGAACCCATTCAAGTGAGTCTATAGGGTTCTATTTTAGAAAATCTACTTTGATAACAGTTCTGAAATGCTTTAATGTCCCTAGTCCACCATCCAAAGACTGGGAAGGAAAATGGCTAACAGGACAAGGGGCACATGGACCAGTTTAGAAGTAGTTCCACTGGGCAGTTCCAATCTCTGTTGTCTGTAGTCCAGTTCACTATCAAAACACCAAGCAGGAGTCAGTAGCAGCGACTTGATCCAGAAGAAACCGAGAGGCTCTGCTGATTGGTGGAAGTTCACTGAAGCAGCAAGAAGCAGCTGGACGGCCACCGGTTGCATTTCTTTGATGCATTTCTCTCTATGAAGTCATGACAAGGGAAGATCAGCAAAGAAAGCAAGGCGAACCAATGCTAGAGCGTCGCCAGCAAAGACCAATGTCAACTTAAACCCACGAGGACTAAGGAAGACCGGCAAGGTGAACCAATGCCAGAGTGTCATCCACTGTCTGATGGGTTATACGCATACTCTTTCCAGACGTGGTGTCTCTCTCAAGCACCTGCTCCAGCAAACCAGCCCGTGCACTCTCACCTGGCAGCTTCCAGAAAAAACTGCATGTGTCTGCTCTCTGCAGAATATCCTCTCACATATCTGCTTCAGGAAGAAATCCTCCCAGGAGCCTGCTTCAGCAAAACACCCGAGGTGGGGAAATAAAGGGGTGGGAGAGACCCATGTCCCACCAGAGCTCAGGGAGACTGCCACAGAACCCTGTTCCAGGGGGTGGGGAAGGTGCAGTCTCAGCTCAGGCTCTCAGGCACCACACATATCACTGGCTATGGTAGAAGAGCCGGTTTGGGGGTCCCTGGGTCACATGAGGCCTGGGACAACAGGTTATCGCTCTCTGACATCCCAGACTGTTGTATGTCAAGGAAGAGCTGAGAACAGACCCTCTGGCGGACTCTGGTCTGGTGGAGAGGTGGGGGGGTAGGGAGGGTAGCTCTAGCGGTTAACACCCTGCTGAGAGAGTCTGGCTAGCTCAGGCTGCTAGCTGGGTGGGAGGCTTGGATTGGCTGGCCGGCTATGACTGGAGCAGAGAAAGGACTCCCAGCGGGAGGTTTAGACATGCAGCTCCTTAGAGAGAAGCCTGCCCCATTGCTCCAGCACTGTGAATCTCAATGAGCAGAGATGGTCCATGGTTTTAGAGCTTTATTGTAGAAAAGCTGAAAGAGAAAAGGGACATAGGGTGGCTATGACCACGTGGAGAGAGAGGGGGAGAGAGGGGACAAGAGGGTTAGAGAGAAAGCAAGAAAAACAAGCGGGAGAGGAGGGACCCAGCAGCCCCTTTCATAGGGGACTGGGCTACCTTGCTGTTGCAGGGTAACTGTGGGGAGGAGCATACCTGGCTATTGCCAGATACCTGTGAGGGCAGAGTCTGGACAGTCTATGTGACTGATAGCCACAAAATGATGGAGTTGAGGGCTCAGGGTGTCAGGTGTTTGCGTCTGGGGGTGTAGCTCACTGTTCTGTCCCTTGTAGAATTTTCTACTGGATCTCCAGAGTAAGCCTCGCTCTACCAGAACACAGACTGCCTTTCACGGTCCCACATCTTCTCATAAGACAATTTCCAGAAAAGCATCACGTGACACAACTGGATTCCCATCAAAACCATACATTTCCACTTCAAGAGCCTAACCCTCTTGAGTGCTATCAGCATTGAGGAGACCAACTCCAGCCCCACCTTGCTGTTCTGTCCCACCACTGATTTTGAGAGCCAGGAGCTGAAAAAATGCTTATAAAGGTCAAAACCCAGTGGCTTGGAAACTGAACCTCTGATAGGGCTAGAGAATGGCTTCTTGTCCCCCACTTCATCACTTCCTGTCCTGCTGCTTCAAAAACTACAAGGAGAATGATGGGTTTAAAGATATGATGTTCCATGCAGGCAAGACCTGCCTCCAGACCAAAGTGCTGCAGTAAGTAGGCAATACTAGAGATGTAGAGAGATGTCTTTACATAAGCAGAGCCAAAGCTTGACATGTTGAGTCACACCCATCATCCCAGTTCCTGGGTTGCTGAAATAGGATGATTTTTGGAGAGTTCTAGGCCAGCCTCAGCTATACAGTGAGACCCTGTGTCAAAATGAAAGCACATAACAACAACAACAACAACAAAGAAGAGACTTAATTTGGAAAATAAATGAAAATACAGAAAAACTAAATATACACAAATAAATGTGATTTTTCTCTATGTGGAGTAATTTTGCATTATCTTTTAAATGTATATGCATTCATATTTTTTTGAGACAGAGTTTCAGTTTGAATAGGAGATTTTCTTGAAACTTGCTACTATACCCCAGGCTAGACTAAAACTCATGGTAATCTGTGAGCACTGGAATACAGGTATTAGATGCTGTGCCTGGAAAGTACACATTTTCTACACAACTTTTTTAAAAGGAAAATATATAAATTAGAAAAATATGAACCAGGCTTGATTTCAAGCAGAAGGGCTGGAGGCAGAGCAACACACTACCATTTCTGTCTATGAGATGAATCAAAAACAATCAGGTATATATTTGGCAAGTGTTTATTGAATTACTAACTTGTGCCAGGCAAGAATATATGAGAACTAAAGAAGATAGGGTGATTAAAGGTATAGGAGAAATGATTTCATTCTGATTAAAGTGGAAAGTGGAGTCCATGGCTAACCATGAGGTTAAGATAATTGAGAATTAATATATAATATGTATTATAAATACATATTGTATATAATATATAAGATATAAGATTGATAACATATAAGATAGACATAAGATATATTTAATATATTAATATATCTGTAACAATCCTTGATTTTTTTCTTTGAATTCTAGAGCAAAAGTAGAAAAGATAGAGTGGAGGGACCTCAAGATGAAGGAGGCTGGCTGGGGATGGGGCTCAGTGACAAAGTCCCCACCTGGCATGTACAAATACCTGAGAATTTCATCCTGAGAATATTGAAAGAGGAGGGGAGGGGGGAGGAGAGGAGAGGAGAGGAGGGGA
>NC_034608.1:72438641-72448096 GCF_900095145.1 Mus pahari
GGAGAGGAGAGGAGAGGAGAGGAGATTACTATGGGTGTTTGGAGACAATGGAAAGAATGGAAATGTCTCTTAGTTAACTCATGAGTTAGGAGTAGAACTCTGGAAACAAAAACTTTGATACAGGCAGGTGTCACAGAACACAAGCAAATTCTCTGATACAGTGAAGCAATGAGTGAAGACCGGAAGCACAGTGGGGTTACTTATGGAGACCACATTTATTCTGTCTAACAGAGTTGAACCTAATTGGAGAGGAAAATGTTAACCTGCCACACTCCCTCTCTGATGCCGAAACTCAAACGTTATTTTTAAAATATAATTGGGATTTTGAGACAACTCAGAAATGGCAGGACACGATGAAGCATCAAATGTCACTACCTTTTTTTTTTTTTTTTGGTTTCCCATTTCTTGTGAGTACGGTATAGTTCTCTTATTAGCAAGCGGGTGGCAACACTCTTTAACTGGGTGCCATATTCTCCTGGGTTTCACATTCCATTTCAGTTAGCAAATCTGTCCATTAAATAGACACACTTAAATAGCTCATCAGCAATCAAAGGATCCTCCCTGGAGCTCAGGCACTCCATCTGAGCCCGCTGATTTTCTGCTCTCTGCCTTGGTCCTTGCTCAGAAGGAATGATTGGAGCCTGAAGTACAAAGACACTGGCTTGTTTGTTTGGGCAGTAATTGTCTCTCTTCCTTGAAAGGAGCCCTTAAATTGCTTCTATGTTTAGAAACAAGATTGCTCTGTTGTTGCTATTGGTCAGAAAGACTTACCTCTTAGAGTTGCTATTTGACTGATGAACAGACATTTGTTGGGCACAAGCGAAAGACACAGGAACTCTTATTTGAATGCATGCCCATTGAGGCCCTTATGACTTTTCTATGAGAACATTAATCATGGGGGGTTTTACTGCCTACTAGCACTTTGACTAAACATAATGACAATTTCACGTCCCTGCTTGTTGTTTGTTTTGATTCTTGCAGAGCTGGGAATTCATCTCTTGGCCTTTAAACATGCTAGCAAGTACTCTACCAGTGAGCTCTATCTCCAACCAAGTTTCTAATTGATTTGATTGAGTGAGAATTTATTTGTTAAAGAAAACAAGCTCTTGAGACAACTTACAAAAAGTAAATCCCAACTTCATAACCCTCAGTTGTACAAACGGAGAGGAAAATAGGGTCATTCACATTTAATGTACATGTGGCTGTGGCTGAAAGAGTCCCTATGTCGTTCACACACATTCCTCAGAGAAAGCTACCAGAATACTGACTCACCATAGCAGCTAAAATCTCCCTTGGTAGATATCTTGAATATTCTTCACTCTGTGGCCTAGCTCAGTCACACATCAGACCTTCACTTTTCAGGAAGTGCTTTTCATTAATGTAATCTTGGCCCAGAGTTTTCAAACCTCAGATAGCTGCAACTCTACTTACATTAAACATAGGTTTCCTGGCCTTCATACTAGAAAAGCTACCTTATTAAGGAAGGCGGGGGAAATCCATGAAGTAGTGTGTGTACAAACTGACTATGGAGATTTTCTATTTTACCATGAGCAACTTGAACTTACTGTCCTTTTAATTTGTGATGAACAAAAATGTTACTCAATGTCTTAAACAGGTCAATCCTCCAGAAGAAATTCTATGCAGAATAATGTAAAATTTGCCATGCCAAAATTAAATCCCTCTAGACTGGTTTACATTAGAAATTGAAAAGTGATGTCTCCTTATGATGAAATGAAATTGTTGCAGTTTTCCCTTTCCCTTCACTCTCACACTCTCCCCTCCACACACAGTCTTCCCTGGTTCAGCCAATATCAGCTCTATTTTCCTAATGCCTGAGACCTAAGGATGTAGGATCATATTTGGCTCAAATTCTTACCAGGTCTTTCGTTCAGTGGATCATTTTTGGTAGTCTCTAACCTGATCTTTCTAAATCTGTCTCTCTGTTCTCTGTTCTCTTCCTAAAAGGCCATGTCCCACTGCCATTATTCGGTTACTGATAAAAGTGAAAGTCTACTATGGTCTCATCTGTTCTTTAACATGATCTATCACCATTTGCCCTCAGCTCTTCCCTTCCACCTATTTTATGTTTCTTCAAATGCATAAAGAGTCTTCCATGAGATTTTAGACTTGCTGTTCTCATAGCCCGGAACACTTTTCCTCCAAATGATCATGTGACAATGCTTCCTTTCTTTCTTAAGATGTCATCTCAAATATGATCTCACCAAAGGAAGGGCAATTTCAGCACCCATATAAAAACAATTACAGCCTTCCATTATTTCACACCTTACCTTCTTGCCATGCCTTATCCTCTCCATAAGCACTCACTATCCCCTTGACTTACAATTGCTTATTTTATATCTCCCTTGATTTATAGCTCACAGTAGGTACTTAATAAATATATCGTGAATAATAATGGTGATAACAAGAAAAATAGAAATTGTTTTGTCTTCTGGATTTCCTATAGAGCTGTAAGTAGTCTTTAGTACAACACCTATAGTCAATATTCCAAGAGCCCAGTGTATACAAAAGTATTCACAAAAGCTTGCATTGAAACCATCAGATTAGCCAGGCATGGTGGTGCACGCCTTTAATCCCAGCACTCGGGAGGCAGAGGCAGGCAGATTTCTGAGTTTGAGGCCAGCCTGGTCTACAAAGTGAGTTCCAGGACAGCCANGGCTATACAGAGAAACCCTGTCTCAAAAGAGAGAAAGAGAGAGAGAGAGAGAGAGAGAGAGAGAGAGAGAGAGAGAGAGAGAGAGAGAGAAAGAAAGAAAGAAAGAAAGAAAGAAAGAAAGAAAGAAAGAAAGAAAGAAAGAAAGAAAGAAAGAAAGCATCAGATTAAGCTCAGATTGGCGAATTAGGGGAAGGACTGGAGGAGTGGAGTGGGATTACAACCCCACAGGAAAAACAATGTTGGCTCACCAGACCACCCACTGCTCCCAGGAATTAGACCAACAAGCAAAGAGTATACACAGAGGGATCCATGGCTCCAGATGTAGCAGAGGATAGCCTTGTCTGACATCAGTGGGAGGGGAGGCCCACACTCCTGTGGCAGTTTGATGCTCCAGCATAGGAGGGTGCTTGAGTGGTAGAGCAGGAGTGGATAGGGCTTGGGGAGCACCCTCGTAGAGGCAACGAGGAGGAAGGAGAGGGCAGTTGGGATGGGGGGTTGTAGAAGGGTAACCAGGAAGGGGGATATCATTTGAGATCTAAATGCATGGAATAGTTAATAAAAATAAAATACACTTTGTAAGATATAAATTGAAATAAGAAAGAAAGAAATGAAGGAAAAAAGGAAGGAAGGAAGGAAGGGAGGGAGAGAGAGAGAGAGAGAGAGAGAGAGAGAGAGAGAGGAGAGAGGAGAGAGGGGGGCAGGGGATTCTAAAAAGCCTTTCTTTTTCATGTCACAAAGCATGTATGTAGCACCCTCCTTCTCAGGCCACACTATGACAGTGTTTCTTGGGGTTTCTAACCTTCGTGGCTAAGGCATGCTGCTGTTTCCTTTTCCTGTCTTTAACTCTCTTCCATCTTGCAATCCAGACCCAGCAAATGGATACATGGGCCTCTGCAATCTGTGGGTTAATTGTCGATGTGATGTGAGGGACAGTAGCACTGTGTAGGGGTGAAAATCCCATGACAAAAGATCTCTTGGGGATTCTGAGATCTTAATGAAAGATTGCCAAAAAGTCGAGTACCTAAACATAGAGAAAATAATGCTTAGTTTTTTAAATCAACTACACATCTGTGTTGGAGTTTAAAAGAAGCAATATAAATATTCCCTTCTTATAGATTGTTCACTGTTTAGCATAAAATAGCAGGTATATGAATCTTAATCCCTTGTAATAAGTGTTGGGACTGTGTAAGGGAAATATAATCAAAACAAGCCCTGGAAATAATAATGGATTTTGGTCTAAAACCAGTTCCCCAACTCTGTGATATATTGCACAAATAACTCAAAATCTTCAGTATTTGGTTTCTTTCTGGTAGAAGGAAGGAAAGACTAATGAAAAATCATTTTAATGTGACTATAATATGCATAACATTTTGGGCACTTGTTTCCTCTAGAAATGCCAGTGTTTCATAATTACATTAGAAATTGCTATCAAAATTACTCGTTTTAGCTTTACGAAGCCCACACTGGGGTTCCTATATGCCATGTGGAAAAAAATAGAAGCATCAATTGTTAAAATCCACAAGGCTCCCTTCTAAGGCTCTGCAGTTCCACTGCCTGTTGACAGAGACCCACATGGAAGCTCATGGAGGAGAAGACTGAGACAGGGTATACAGAAGACAGTCACCAGCTATGAAGCTGAGGACTAGGAGGGGACCAGTGTGTACTAATCTACATTCTTGAAATCAATCTGTAAAATGACCAAAAAAAAAAAAAAAACGAAGATAAAAACAAATTTTTAAAAAAAGACTAAAAATAAATTTCTCAGGTAGACAGCTTCTTTTCAATTTTTTTTTTTAACTTCTCTTAAACCTCAGTGAAAGATAATGAATACGTGTGTCCCAGCAGCAGAGTGACAGTTGGAAGTAGAAAAATATGTTTCTAAATCTGCAAATGTTAACTCAGACAGACCTTTCATTTGAAAGTTCTAAAAGTGCATGTAAAGGAAGCGTCTGTGCCTTCTGGTATCGACTTGTTTCCTGATGTGAACTCTCAGTAAGGCAAATGTCTGTGCTGCTGCTGTTTCTGAAACCTCTGTGTCACTGCTGGGACTACATGGGTGGCATTAATGGCAACAATAAGTGCCTTGTGTTGAACGAAGGACCATAGCTAAACACTGTGCAAATTATTGTATGTCCACCATTATATGCAATTCTTTGGATGATTCTGTGAGGTACACTTATTTTCTCCATGTTATACATAAGGATATTAAGCATCAAAGAAATGAGATTACTTGTCTGTGAGCATGCAAGTACGGGGCAGAGCACTCTAAAGTAGCTGGCCCACCATGCCTTTCTAATCTACAACTATAGTAGTTTTACATGGTTAAGCCATCAAACCTAAGATAAATGTGTGCAATCAACTGCCCAAGTACTCCTAGTACAAAGCTAAATGCACTGCAAGCTGAGAAGATAGAAAACCTGGCCAGCATCCAGTAAGTGTTTGTTTCTGGGTTCAATCCATGAAAGAAGAGAGAGGAGGGTGGAGGAAAGAAAACAGAAAGGGAAGGATTAAAAAATCTTACGCAGGTGTGATATAGCACACCTATAATCTCAGCACTGGATATATAAAGTCCAGAGGATCAGGAGCTTGAGGGCACCCTGGACTTTAAAAGATCCCATATTGAAAACAAAAAGACAGTACTGGCAAGACACCCACAACACCAGATTTTAATATTCATTTAATGCTACATGCTGCCATTAATTAGATGGATATTCAAAACAAAGAAACTTTATAGATTAAGAACTGCTCGTTCATTTTCACATATGTATCTCTCTTTGGCTTTATGAAAGATTTAGGTTTTAAAAAGTTCTCGATAGTGTTTGACAGATTTGAAACATTATTCATTCATATGACATATATTTATTATGAGTAAAAGCACTGAGAATTTCTTACAAAATTTTGTCCCTAAAAGGAAAGCTAGGTTTTGCAACAATGGTAAGGAATGTGTTTAAGATAATCTAACTGGAGTGGTCTTTGTGGATTCATGCCATGGTAAGAAGTGAAAGGGTTTAAGTTAATCACTGAAGCACTTCCATTAAAATGATATAGACTGAATTATATGAAGGGAAAAGTGGAGAAAATTGAGGGAGCTAATGAGGTATGAGGTGGATAATACAGAAAGAGAAGGAGGGAAAAAGTATAAATCACACTAGCATGTTTGAAAATCCATACAGAACCATTCTATTTTACATCTAGTAAAATTGCATAGAATGTAAAAGTACATGTGTAAATAGTTTAAAATAAGCTATACCACTTGGCCATAGACTATCTAACAAAACCCTAGCACCAGGTAGGAAATCTTCCTAGCCAGCTGTGATGCTTAGGCACCACAACAATGATCACCATGGCAAGCTATCCCTAAAGCTGTATGATGGGTTGTCAACTTGATTACATTTAAAACCTAAATGACTCTTGAAATCGAAATAATCCCCTACATTCTATCAGACCACCACAGACTAAGGCTGGTCTTCAATAACAGTGAAAACGACACAAAGCTCACATACTCATGGAAACTGAATAGCTCTCTACTCAATGATAACTTGGTCAGTGAAGAAATAAAGAGAGAAATTAAAGACTTTCTAGAATTCATTGAAAACTAAGGCACAACATACCCAAACTTATGGGACATAATGAAAGAAGTGCTAAGAGGAAAACTCATAGCACCAAGTGCCTTCATAAAGAAACTGAGGAGCTCCTACACTAGCAGCATAACAGCACACATGAAAGCTCTAGAACGAAAAGAAGACACACGCCCAAGAGAAGTAGACAGGAGGAAATAATCAAACTCAAGGCTGAAATTAACCAATACAAAGAATAAACAAAACTAAGTGCTGGTTCTTTGAGAAAAATCATTAAGATAGATAAACCAGTAGCAAAACTAATGAAAGGACACAGAGACAGTATCCAAATTAACTAAATCAGAAATGAAAAGGGAAACATAACAACAGAAACTGAGGAAATTTAAAAAATCATCAGAACTTACTACAAAAAGCAATCTACTGATTCAGTGCAATCCCCATCAAAATTCCAACTCAATTCTTCACAGAAATGGAAAGAGCAATTCTCAACTTCGTATGGAAAAACAAAAGGCCCAGGATAGTGAAAACTATTCTCAATAATAATAATAATAAATTCTGGTGGAAATACCAACCTAGACCTCAAGCTGTACTTCAGAGCAATAGTGATAAAAACCACATGGCATTGGTACAGAGACAGACAGGTTGATCAATGGGATAGAACTTAAGACCCAGAAATAAGCCCACACACTTATGGACACTTGATCTTTGACAAAGAAGCCAGAACGATACAGAAGTAAAAAGAAAGCATCTTCAACAATTGGTATTGGATTAACTGGTGGTCTGCATGTAGAAGATTGCAAATTGGTTCATATTTATCTCCTTGTCCAAGTGGATCAAGGGCCTCCACATAAATCCAGATGCACTGACTCTAATAGAAAAGAAAGTGGGAAAGAACCTTGAACACATTAGCACAGGGGAAATTTTCCTGAACAGATCACCAATGGCTCTAAGATCAAGAATTGACAAATGGGACCTCATGAAACTGAAAGGCTTCTGTAAGACAAAGGACACTGTCAATAGGACAAAACAGTAACCTACATATTGGGAAAAGATTTTCACTCACCCTATATCCAATATAGGGCTAATATCCAAAATATACAAAGAACTCAAGAAGTTAGTCTCCAGAAAACCAAATAACCTAATTTTAAAAATGTGTTACAGAGTTAAACAGAATTCTCAACTGAGGAATCTCAAATGGCCAAGAAGCACCTAAAGAAATGTTCCACATCCTTAACTATCAGGGAAATGCAATCAAAAGGACCCTGAGATTCTACCTTACACCAGTCAGAATGGCTAAGATCAAAAACTCAGATGACAGCAGATTTTGGTGAGAATGTGGAGAGAGTGGAACACTCCTCCATTGCTGGTGGGATCACAAACTGGTACAACTGCTCCAGAAATCAATCTGCAGGTTCCTCAGAAAATTGGAAGTAGTTCTACGTGAAGACCCAGCTATACCACTCTTGGGTATATACCCAAAAACTGCACCAACATATAACAATGACACATGCTCCACAATGTAAATCGCAGCCTTATGTGTAATAACCAGAAGTTGGAAACAACCCAGATGTTCCTCAACTGAAGAATGGATACAGAAAATGTGGTTCATTTACAGAATGGAATACTACGCAGCTGTTAAAAATGAGGACATCGCACTCCCGCCATCTCTCTTCTGTATAAATAAGTGACCCTAAAAATTCCACCAGAGAACTCTTAAACCTGATAAACGGCTTCAGTGCAGCAGCTGGATATAAAATTAACTCAAATAAATCAATAGGCTTTCTCTACACAAAGGATAAAAAGGATGAGAAAGAAATTAGGGAAACAACACCCTTCACAATAGTCACAAAAAATATAAAATACCTTGGTGTGACTTTAACTAAGGNGGTGNAAGATCTGTATGACAAAAACTTCAAGTCTCTGAAGAAAGAAATTGAAGAAGATCTCAAAAAATGGAAAGATCTAGAAGATAGACATGGCTCCCAGTTCACATATGGGGCCATCCACTCATCTCAAAAATTTTGACAGAGAATTGTTCCTGTCTAAAGGACAAGAAAGGAGGAGAGACTGAAGGAAAGACGATCCAGAGTCCTCCCTAACGTAGGATCTATCCTATGCACAGACACCAAACCCCGACACTATTGCTGATGCCATATTGTGCTTCCAAATAGGAACCTGGCATGGCAGTCCTCCCTCTAAGAGGCTCTACCAGTAACTGGCTGAGATAGATGCAGATAGTTATAGCCAACCACAGGACTGAGGCCAGGCACCCCTGTGGAAGAGTTAGAGCTGAAGGACTGATTGCAACCATCAACCAAAGAGCATCCACGGGCTGGTCACTGGCCCCCAGTGCATATATAGCAGAGGATTCCCTTGTCTGGCCTCAGTGGGAGGGGATGTGCTTGGTCCTGTGGAGGTTTGATGCCCCAGAGAATGCTATAAGGGTGAGGTGGGAGTGGATGGGTGAGTGGGGGAGCACCCTTTTACAGAAGAAGGGAGGGGATTTTATGGGGTGCTCATGGAGGGGAGAATGAGAAGGGGGACAACATTTGAAATGTAAATAAATAAAATAATTGATAAAAATCACTAGGCATGAAAAATTTACAAGGAATACATAGAAAAAGAGAGCATGAATTTTTCACATGCTGGGCACAAAGAGGGATTGAAGAGGGAAATAATATATCTTAATTAAAAATAAAATAATCTTAATTAATTATGAAAGCTAGAAGAATAACATTTAAAGGCGTGACACATTTCTATTTGTAACAAATTAAGTTGCATTGATTGCCAAGTATTTTTCTCTTGCCTGGTATTTTTAAAGGTTATGAGTTATTAAATGCCAGGGAGTAGAGAGACAGCTTTAACATCACATGAAATTGAAAAGATACTCAAAGAACAGCATGTTGCCTTTACATGTAGTTTGACATTTAATACAAAGACAGCCATGGGGCTAATGAGATAGCTCACCACAGTACTTGCCTCCAAGAGTGATGACCAAAGGGTCAATCTTGGGTTTCACATGGTGGGTGGAGAGAATATCTAGCAACTTGCCCTCTGACCTCTAGTCATGGCATGCGCATACACATGCTTATACACAATACACAGAATAAATGCTTTTTTTTCTTTATTTACATTTCAAATACTATCCCGAAAGTTCCCTATACACCCCCGCCCCTGCTCCCCTACCCACCCACTCCCACTAC
>NC_034608.1:72450396-72485702 GCF_900095145.1 Mus pahari
GTCGCTGTACCAGTACCATGCAGTTTTTATCACAATTGCTCTGTAGTACAGCTTAAGGTCAGGCATGGTGATTCCACCAGAGGTTCTTTTATTGTTGGGAATGGTTTTTGCTATCTTAGGTTTTTTATTATTCCAGATGAATTTGCAAATCGCCCTTTCTAATTCAGTGAAGAATTGGTTTGGAATTTTGATGGGGATTGCATTGAATCTGTAGATTGCTTTTGGCAGGATGGCCATTTTGACTGTTAGTCCTGCCAATCCATGACTATGGGAAATTTTTCCATCATAAATGCTTTTAAAATATTAAAAATGTCCCTATAATTTTCACATAGGCTATCCCAAAGAATCATATGAAACCCCCTAATGTTTGTTTTAAATACATAAAATCAAGAAATATTACAAGAATTTTGATAAAATTGTCTTTATTTTATAACAAATAGCAAAATTATTACATGCTTAATACATTTCTTGTGATTTTTTTTTTATCCTATGGATTTTTTTTATACCTGGAGGGCAGGGCAGGGCAAGGCCAAAGACTTAATACCTACTGGGATTTATACATTCTGACTCCTTTAAAAATCCAGTGTACCATGCAACAAACAGTATTTCCTAATTTCTAAAATAGGCTTAGTCTTCTCTTTAAATTTTTACATGTGATATAAGGCTATTTCCCTTCTGGTATAATAAAATATAAAGACATGATTGCTTAATAGCTACCTAATTGAATTCTAAATACTATTTTAAAAGAATGACTTCCAAGGAGAGGAGCAACGTATGATCAAACAGAATTACAATTCTAAATTCAATTTGAAAATCAATCATGGAAAAGGGTAACTTACTTCCCAATTTTGGTAGAAAAATGCATTTTCAATACATGCTTCCTCAGTATAAGCCACCATATCAACAATAATTAACGTCCAATTGTTTTATCATTAACTTTAAGTTTAAATCAGACTTACAGAACCTGTTTTACCTAATCTTGGTCATTTCAATAATGATTTAAAATGTAATATGCAGAAAGCTACATATTAATGTAACCAACCTTTGAAGATGGAACTAATAAAATATAAGTTGACTGTCATCCTAACTCTTCCCTCCCTTTCTCATTCTACTGCTGTTAGCTGTACCCTGAATCAGCTACCACACAGTTGGTTATAGCATGTGCCTAGTTCTATGGAGGGCAGTGTAATTTTTCAGAAGCAAACTAACCACTGCCAAAAATAAGACAGAAAAACCTCTGTTTTTGTTTAAATGTTAAATAATGAGATCAGTTGTGTTGGAGGCTGAAAGATGGACAAGACTGGAATCTATTTTCTAAACATATTTTCACATTTCCGTTCTAATCATTCCTTTCACACCTACAATGGATTTGGAATCAACTGCATACAGAATTGTTTTCATCACTTGAGGGAATTTTAGTCCTAAAGCTTCAGGTAGAGCGTTAAATTTCATTTTTTGCGTATTCATTGAAGTCCATAGCTTACCATTTAAAACCTGTTCTTGAAGGAGTACTGCAGAAAATCAGTGAATGGCTATGTAACCGTGGATGTAAACAGGACAGAGACTTGATCAATGGCTATACTAGGTGAACTGTAAATTTCTCCCTAGCATTTATGGACAGTTGTGGTAGGATTTGGGGTTGATCTTTAAAAGTTGCAGAGGATACGCTCACAGTCATCTATTGGATGGAACACAGGGCCCCCAGTGAAGGAGCTAGAGAAAGTACCCAAGTAGCTAAAGGGGTCTGCAACCCTATAGGAAAAACAACAATATGAACTAACCAGTAACACCCCCCCCCCGAACTGTGTCTATAGTTGCATATGTAGCAGAAGATGGCCTAGTGGGCCATCAATGGGAGGAGAGGCCCTTGGTCTTGTGAAGATCATATGCCCCAGTACAGGGGAATGCTAGGGCCAGGAAGCAGGAGTGGGTGGGTTGGGAGCAGGGTGGGGGAAGGGTATAGGGGGTTTGGGGGAGAGCATTTGAAATGTAAATGAAGAAAATATCTAATAAAAAGATATATAGAGATAGATATAGATTAGATAGAGATAGAGATAGAGATAGAGATATACATATAGATATAGATATAGATATAGATATAGATATAGATATAGATATAGATATAGATATAGATATAGATATAGATATAGATAGATATAGATAAAAGTTGCAGAGGAAATTCAGGAACCTGAGCTCCAGAAGTGCTGATTGGTTTGCATAAGGTCATATTGTCAGCTAATAAAAAATAAAGCAGGACTATAAGCCAATCGATAGCGTATTAGAGAATATTATAGAGCATATTCCCAGGAGTGCTAATTCTCCTTGAATCTCTTCGAGGAGTCTCAGACCAAAGGAAAGATGACCCTTTCACATGCACCTTAATCTAAGCCAGTGCTTCTCAACCTTCTTAATGCTGTGACCCTTTAATGAAGTTCCTCATGCTGTGTGACCTTCAACCATAACATTATTTCATTGCTACTTCATAATTGCCATTTTGCTACTGTTATAGATAATAATGTAAATACCTGATATGCTGGATAATTGATATGTGATTTGTCCCCTACATGTTGAGAACTGTTGAAACAGTGTTTTTCTCTCCTAGAAGATAAGGGTAATTTATGATGTAATTTTTATAGTCAAATATAATCTATCAGAAAAATTTAAACTAGTTCTTAATTCCTGATTCCACACAACGAAATCAAAATTCTCCTGCTATCTGTACTAAAAGTTACTGAATAAAATAATAATAATAATAATTAATAAATATCTTAAGTGGTTTTATGACTATCTAAAAATACTCTAGTATGAGAAACAAAAAAGGATCCAAAATACCAAGAATCCCTTAGAAACAGTTTTCTGTCCCATAAACTAAGGCTATTCGCCTCTGTAATGTCAGAAAGAGAAATAAGATGAGGCCAAGTCTGTGAACTTTGAGGAAACCACCACAAAAGATCCCATTCAGAGAAAGGGAAATGGAATGTGTGCAGAGCCATTCTGAAAGTCAACTGTATTCCTCTTGCTTGGTTAGGGTTCCTTGAGTGGGATTCAGTTCTGGTCTCTAGGAGTAACTGTTCTCCATGCCTCTTGCTTCCACCTAGTACAACACCCTCTCTTTTCTATGAAGAAATGCCTGCTTTGCAAATGAGTTCTTTTCTATTTCTTGTCATTGGTAAAGAAAGTCCAAGGCCTTCCTTAAGATCAAGCTACCAGAGTACCACTCTTCGTTGCTGTAAGTTTTCAGTACATCTCATAGAGAGTGGTTCTATTATACAGAAGTTATACATTTGAGGTAAGACCTTCTGAATTGGTTTTCTGGTTTGCTTTGATACACGGTCTCATAATCGTAGCTCAGGCTGGCCTCAAACTCACTATGTTGCTTACTTAGCCTTAAATGGACAATCCACCTGTTTTGAAAACCCAAGTGCTGAGATTAAAGGTGTGATCCTTCATGCAAAATTTTAAGATTGATAGATGTTATATTACTTTTAAAAATGTAAGGCCCTTTACATCCTTAAATATATTTGCATCTGTTTCTAAGGTTTTATGAGAAACTTCTTTAAACAAATACGCATTTGTTCTGATCTTCATTCTCAGCCCCTTTATTCCTCTGAGATCACTTTGAAACAAGAGGGAAATTTTTGTTTTTCATTCTTTATAGTTCTTCTAAAATCTATTCAAAAATCTGCAATTTATAGTCTCTCTCTCCCTCCCTCCCTCCCTCCCTCCCTCCCTCCCTCTTTCCCTCTTTCCCTCTTCCCCCCCTCTCCCTCTTTCCCTCTTTCCCTCTTCCCCCCCCCCCCTTAACACTGTGCCTAAAACTCTTAGCTGCATCATCAGGATTATGCAGTTCATCTCTTCTGTGTAATTTGTATAAACAACTCTGCTAAACTTTCCACCATTCAACAAGAATCTCACTTTCTTCACTTCCAGTAATATTTCCCTCACTTGTCTCTAACTCACTGATTCAATGAGTTCTCTGCTAACCCCTTATGGTGGCCTTGTAGATAGACCTTTTTACCATACACCTTACACCTTCCAACCACTTCTAAAAACAAGGCAACAAATATCAGAATTGTGTTGTGGAATCAGCTTACATCCAAGTGTCACATTCCATCACAGTTCTGGTTGCTATAGAACTAATCACCCCTAGAATTAGTGGCCTGAAAGGACTCTCGTGGAAGCTGTGGGTAAAACCTTTGGTAAGGGATTTATCTGTGTGGTTCCTATTCGAAGGTTTTCATCATAGGAACAACATGGTTGAAATTCACATACTTCTTGTGAAATTGCAGGTCTTCTCCAGTTTCTCAGTCCATAACCTATAAGGTAAGCCTCCTCACATCATGGCTTCCTTAGAATATCAGTACTGCAAACACTGGTGGATCCATCTTTAAGCCTAAGTCTAGAGAGCATAATTATATTTTGCTCATACATTTATGTATAGGCTTTAGCTGCTTTGGAACAGTACCAGCAGAGTTGAGTTACAACAGGTACAGTCGTTACTAACAGTCCTCTTAAAGAAAAAAAGTATGCTGACATGTGTATACTAGAATAAATAGGAGCTAGCCATGGTGATGCATGCCTGTAATTCCAACACTGCAGGCCAAGGGAGAAAGATTGTGAATTCAAAGCCTTCTGAATTTGTTTTCTGTTTTGCTTTGATACACAGTCTCATAATCGTAGCTCAGGCTGTGCTACACACTGAGACCAGTCTCAAAACGGCAATAATAAATAAATGGGAAAGGAGATACTGTATGCTCCTTTTTGAAAGTACAATCAACAACAACAACAAAAAAAAACATTTTCATCTTCTAAGTTTCATGAAAGTGTTACCCCTTAGAGTAAGTGAATAAATCTGTGAAATTAAGGATTGAAAATTTCTAAATTGAAATGTACCTTTGAAAAGTAATTGTTATTCATTAATAAGCACAACGTAGAACATTTGGTAAGACTTAAAGTGAACAAAGGAAAGTGAAATAGCTATAAGGGAGATTAAAAATCAAAATGCCAGTGTATGGGAGCCAGAGAAATGGCATGGGAGCAAAGGTTCTTGTCTGAAAGTCTAATGGCTTGAGTTCAACCCCTGGGACTCATGTTATAAAGAAATTTTAATCCAGTATCAGGGCTGCTCTGATCACATCCAAAGACATTCTAGGTCTGTAGCTGGAATGCCGAAATCCCCTTAATACACACCTTTAATCCCAAACAATGATATACAATTGAAGGGAGAACAAAGTGATGAGTCAGAGAAAGATTTGACAGGCTCAGAGGGCTCCTAAAACCCTGGACTTGGGAAACAGGAGCAGAGGGTCTTTGGATAAACTACTAGCTCTAGACTAAGCAGAATTAGTGAGCTTCAGGTTTCAGAAGATCCTGCCTCAATCCTCAAAGTGTAGAGTGATGGAGGAAGATACTGACTCTAACTTCAGGTCTCTTCATGCATGCCCACATGTATGTGAACACCACAAACATGCAAAGAAAGGTGAGGGGAGAGAATCTTCCCGGTTATATCATTACCACTCTTTGTTGATATGAACAACATGGATGGTGTTTTTCTCCTTGCTGTGCTGTAGGAATGAGAGGGTCTCAAGCACTTTCAAAAGTAATATGGGTCACATACAGCAAATCGTGTAGGTGGGAAGTGAGCAGTTTCCCTTCAAAGTCTTCACAGAGGTTGAACTGTGCCTGGTAGTTTTGACAAAAGGTCAGGAGAATAATAGTGAACACAGGTCAGGGTCTCAAAGTCTTGATGAGCACCTGAGCTCTGAGTTGATTGGAGGAGGAAGGAGGAAGCATGCATTCCTTGGTGTGATTGCTTCAGCATTGTCATTGGTTAATGCTTTTAGAGGAGGGGGAAGGGCCCAAGCAGCGAGCAGCCAGGAGGTTATTGGAATAATCCAGGCAGCATCAATAGTGGCTTGGGGCCAGAGGGACAGCAAAGGAAGTTATAAGAAGTGGTAGCTGGAAATCTGTAGTGTGGAAGTTAACACTTACAAGCATTTCATCCACTGATCCATCGCCCTAGTCACCATTTCATGTGTGTGTGTGTGTGTGTGTGTGTGTGTGTGTGTGTGTGTGTGTTTATGTAGTACAGTACTTTGAAATGTCATTTTTAACTTTATTAATGTGTTAACTTCTAGTCCTGCTATCAAACTGAGTACTCCAGGTACTCCAAGAAACTGAAAAACGATATCTTTAATGATTATACTTATGAGTTAATGATCGTAGTTATGAAACATATAAGTAAGCAGATTGTGTATTAATGGTACCTTGAATTGGCAGCACAAGTCCAAATCTAGATGGTTGGGAACAAAGTACAATATCACCAGAGTAGCGTGTGTGGCACGTGCTCACCATCACCCCCCTTTCCCGGTGAAGTTATTACTCTAGTCTTGGAACCTTAATTAGAGAGAGAAATACCAATTCCCCATCCAGGCAATAACTTGGTTTTTCCTATTTGGCTTAATGATGACTTCAGTCTCCACATTAACTAGAGGTGAACTAAAGTCTCTGCATGTTCTCCATGTCAGGCAAATCTCAATAACAGTTAAGTCCCGCTACTATTTAGGTTCAGCTTTGTTAAAAGGCATAGCAAAGGTTTATTTAGTTCAGGATCCTTTGGCCCAAGATCCCAGGTATTTTTAGTTATGTGCCGACACATAGCCCCTATTTGAGGTCCTAAAGCTACTCTGAGACCCACTGAATGCTGGAACATTTTTCCCAGTGGGCGAGCCCATTTGCAGAACCAGGTGTTTCTATAACTGTACCACTGTGAGAAGTCTTCACAGTGCTCCGAGGCCCCTTAAACTCTCCTTCCACCTGGGTCTTTTTTTTTTTTTCTTTTACTTGGTTGTTTCCAGTGGCCACTTGCGCCTTTCAGGAATCTCCTTGTTTATGTAGGTGTCTTTCTTTGTTTCTGAGTTTATTTTGCTACATTTTAAAGAGGAAAATTTATAGAAAAAAGGTTTTACAAGCTGGTGTTGGGAGTCACTCACATTTCGACCAGGTGCACTCCTAATGTGCAGGTGTCAGCCAATGAACAGGTAAGAAAGGCGTGATGTGAGCTGAGCCTCTGGAGGATTAATTGTGCATGTCTGTAATGAATGCACCCCAAGGGACACTCTCTCTACATCTGGTGTAAATTCAGGCATTCTCTCTCCCAGACTCCCCTCCCTGTTTTTTCAGTTTCCTTATGTGATCTTAAGCATAGAGTAAGCATTGCTTACTTTTGCCTAGCATGAAAATGAATATATATTATATAATATATAATAATACATATGATTTCAATTTTTAGGTAACAAACACAGTTTTGTTTGACTAAATAGTGAATTATTATATTTTTTAAGTAGTCTATTCCTACTTTAAAATACCATACTAAGGACATGGTTAAATTTAACCCTCTACTTCACATTTAATATAATATAATCACTCAGTCCAAGCACCTACCTTAGGATAGGATAAGTTGTATTCCTATTACATAGTTCCATCATTATGGAGAAACATTAAGGAGAAGACACTCAATCCAAAAATTCAAATTCTACCCAAAATAGCCTTTCATGGTTTTTCATTCTAAGTAATACACTATTTTGCTTCATGTTTCACATTTCAGAACATCTTAGGTATTTACTTTCCTAAATAATATGTTAGGTAATATTTTGGTTATTTTACTATGCTATAGTCCTACTAATGGTGCTTTTATAAATTTGTGATTATGTTTTTATTCTAAACTTGTTTTTAGATTTTCTTAAATGACATTTTTATAACTATGTCAAAACATGTACTTAAGAAACAGGACTAGAAAATACACAATATTTTGATGAAATGGAATACCATGCCAATTCTATATATCTTTGTGTGGACAAATCACATTTTAAGAAAAGGTTGCATTTTTTTGAGTTTTTGAAGATTCCAACATTTATAGTCACTGAAAGTTTTCCACCCTAAAGAAAAGCAATTGAACTGATACGTGCAATCATTAAAGAATTTAACACCATCTATTCACCCATTACATAAATAGGTTGACAGCTCTACTACACACAACACAAGATCAAACACCCAACTATAAATAGAACTGCTTTCCTATTTCTAAACAGTTTGACTTTCATGTGAATGGATGGTTGGATATTGATGGAACACGGAAAATATGAAAGTCAGTATGGTCGTTACAAAGAAAGAAGCAACTGTCATTTTTCTTTCTTTTGATTAAACAGCACAATTCACATTTTCATAGGTGTGGCAGCTGGAAGGCCGAGGTCCAGTTGCCTGTAAGGTTGGTATCTCTGCAGCCCCTCATCCTGGTTTGTGGATGCCCTTCTCCGGGGTGTCTTTTCTGCACATATACACTCCTGGGATTCTCTTATCAGTCACCAGTGCTCTTGGATTAGAGCTCTATTCAACACCAGTTACCTTTTAAAAGGCCTCCAACTACCCAGATGTGGTAGGAGTTTGGTCTCCAATCTATGAATTTAGAATCTTAGCTGGGACAAAATTCAATTCACAATGTAAGATAATTTTAAAAGTCCAAAATTTCAATGTAGAAAATATGAGCTCTGTCAACTTGTGATGATTCACTGGGGTTAATCAACCCTACTCTCAGCATCTCTTTTCTCCCCTACAAAGCACTAACAATAGCTAATGTATAACGACTCACATGCAAGAGGGTATAAATGAAATAGTTGGCCCGACTTTATAATGCTAAAGCAAACTCCATGGGATTTGGGGGGGGGGGCACTTTTTGTTTTGTTTTGGGTGTGTGTGTGTGTGAGAGAGAGAGAGAGAAACAGAGACAGAGACAGAGACAGAGAGACAGAGACAGAGATGAAGTGAGCAATGGGGTGAGAAGAACCTAGAAGTTGGGGGATCGAATTATATGATATTATGTAACCTTTTTAAATAAAAATGGGAATGAGAAGAAAATGAGGACTATTTCTAAGAAAATCCACATGAAATAAAGTGACTTAAATCCCCTAAGTTAAAATCAGAGTTTACAGTCTGGCAGCCCAAGAGTCCTAAACAGCCTCAAGCTGGTTGTTAGCCTGCATGGTGTCTAAAAACTGGTACATTAGTATTCAGTCTTAAAAAGCCAGTGGAAGCCACACAAACATCTAAGTTTCCAGCTTTGCCCATTTCTAAGCATAGTACTTCTAGACTGCTCCTTGGAACAGCAGGGCTGCCACCCAAAGTATAGCTTATTTCAGGGCACCATAATCCTTGCTTGTTTGTACCCAGGTCCCAATCATTTCTTGTCTCAACTGTGCTATGGTTGACAAAAATATAATAATAATAATATAGCAACACTTATCTATCTGTTATTGCACTCCCCTTTTGTATGCGTGCGTGCGTGCGTGTGTGTGTGTGTGTGTGTGTGTGTGTGTGTGTGTGTGATGCATTATGAACATGTGTGCCTGCATACCTGTGAGTATGTAGAAGCCAGATGGAGGAACCTATCATTATCTGCCTCATTTCTTTAAGGCATAGTCCCGCCCACTGAACATGAAACTAGAAAGAATGGTGGTCAGTGAGCCCCAGTGAAGTTCCTGTCTCCACCTCCCAGAGCACCACACCTGGAGCACCTACCACACCTGGGATCTTACATGGATGCCCCGTATTCTAACTCAGACCCTGCTGCTGGCCTCACCCTCTCTCCAGCTCCCAATTGCTGCTTCTTACCCAATAATTATATTCATCTGTAGGTTTTTGAATAAGAAAGCAATAAAAAAATGTTTCATGGTTTAGTCACAAAACTGAACTCATAAAAGCAGTCATAAATTACAAATTGTGACAGACTGAAAATAAAAACACCCGCTCGATAATAATGCGTGTTTATATTTGTTTATATTTGTGGGTACTTTAATTCTCACCATAAAAATAAATTTGTCCCCACAAACATCTGAGTAGTCCACACTGGCACATATGAAAAGGTTTTCTGTGTGTGAGTTTCACATCCCTCTAGTCTTTTCTGCAGTTGTTTTCTTGGTCGAACTATTAATACTGCCTCGAAGACAGTGGTACAACTGAAATGCCCATTCATTCACTTGGAAATGAAGATGAATGCTCTGGAGAAAACTAAGGCCGACTGTGATGGACTTCACAAAAAATAATCGGCATGAGGCACGCAACCTGAACATTAGAAACTGAATAGCTGGATCGGAAAGAGCTGAGAACAGAGCTCCCGGGTACCCCACACTGAGTCATAGCTCTGAAACAAGGCCTTGACTCAAAGCTATCGGGCTGGGCCTGCTGTTTTCCTGGCTCATGATAAGCCTGTCTCTTTTTATCCAGAAGTTGGCCTGTGATTTAACATAGCAATGACAGCGATAGTTATCCCCCAAAAACGTCCTTTACAAGTTGCTTCTACTATAAATCACTTATTCTTTGTGAATGAAGAAGTGACTCATGCAAGAGCAGACTGCCCATTAGTGGCCCATTGTTAATTGGCTCTTTAATTAGTTTAGTGGCATGTAATTATTTGAGGTCAAATAATAATTAAATTTTGTACACTCCTTTTTCCCCCCTGGTAAATCACTATTGGACCACCCTCCATGATAAAGGATCTCTAAATAACACACAGGATGCTTGCCGTGTAACACAAGGAAGTGTGTAATTTTTCCCTACAAAAGCACCCTTTAAAAAACAAAACAAACAAACAAAAAAAACCTCCTCTTTAAAAAGAACCATTTTGTCATCATTGTGTAAAACTCTCTGTTTAAGAATAAAAATTATTGAATAAAAAATGTAATAAACTCTATTCATCTAATTGAGTTGTCTAAGGAAAACATAAAGTACATCAAGTTATAATTCTTAACATAAATCACAAGTTAATTGAAATTACAAAGAATATACTGAACTGTTCTGTAGAAGCCAGACCAAAAAATAATGAAGAATTGTACAAAAGTTGCTTTTATAACACTTTGAGTGAAACCCAGCAGCTAAACTCGCCTCGATATTCCCCTCACACACAAGTCAAACATGTGATTACTATTTAAGATGATTCTGCTAAAATTTCATAATGTTCTGATGTAAAATTAGGCCCAGACATTTTACTTTCAATTTTCTGACTTAACAATTATTTTTAAAAATTCTGAAAAATTTTAAATATTTTTGAAATACAACAAAAGAAAATATGACTCTGGAAATGCAATTTAAGAAATGCTGGATTAGTATATCATCAATACTGGGTAACTGAGCCTTCTTTTAGACTTCAAAAGTGGGTACTAAAGGATATCAGCTTTGATTTACTGAAGCAGAAGCATGTTCTTTTTAAAAATTATTTTATTTATTTGCATTCCAGTCATTGCCCCACCTCAGTCCCCCCCTCCCACAGTTCCTCATCCCATTCCTCCTCCCCCTTGCCTCTGAGAGGGTGCTCCCCCCCACCAGACCTCCCCATATCCTGGGGCCTCAAGTCTCTCAAGGATTAAGTGCATCTTCTCCCACTGAGGTCAGACCAAGCCCTCCTCTACTATATCTATGCCAGGGGTCTCAGACTGCCCCTGTATGCTCCTGGTTCCTAACTCAGTCTCTGGGAGCTCCCTGGAGTAATTGAGACTGCTAGTCTTCCTATACAGTTACTTTCCCCTTCAATCATTCCCCAATTCAATCGACTTCAATCCAATGGTTGGGGGCAAGTATCTGTGCATCTGTTTCAGTAGATTGCGAGTAGGGCCTCTTAGAAGACAGCGATGCCAAGATCCTGTATATATGCACGTCATAACCTCAGTAATAGTGTCAGGCCTTGGTGCCCACCCCCCATGAGATGGATGTCAAGTTGGGCCATTTTGGACTGCCTCAGTCTCTTCTACACTTTTCTCCCTACAGTTCTTTTAGAGAGGAACAATTCTGGGTCAGATATCTTGACCATGGATTGGTAACCAGTCCCTCCACTTGAGGCCCTGTCTATATACTGGAGGTGGACTCTTCAAGTTTCCTCTCCCCAGTGTTGGACATTTTTGGCTAAGGTCACCCCCACTGAGCCCTGGGAGTCTCTCACCTCCTAGGTCTCTGGTACTTTCCAGAGAGTCCCCCATCTCTCACCCCTCGAGGCTATTTCCATTCATTCTCCTGGCTTCAGGGCTTCTCTTCTGTCCCCCCACCCCCATACCTGATCCTGTTCCCTCCCCTTTTCCCATCCTCCTCTCCTCTCCCACCCAGGTTCCTCCCTCTCTCTGCCTCCCCTGATCATTTCCTTCCCCTTTCCAAGCAGGATTGAAGCATCCTCATTTGGGCCTTGGAAGCATATTCTTGAAAGTATAGAACATGTCCCAATCATGCTGAGTCTGATCTAACTGAAGAAAACAACTCACCCAGGAGTGCATTTTGATTATGTCAAACCTCTTAGAAAAATCTTAACACTCACTTAAAGCTTACCCAAGCTTAGGTAGACTTACAGAAATTTAGAAGTTAATCAGGAGCAAAAGTCTGAAAAAAAAAAAAAACACAGGCAATAACAATAAGCAAACAAACAACAGATACATTCAGCTTGTAGAGGAAGTCTTACAAGGACATTCAGTAAAAAAAAAAAGCCCTTGGTGAAATTAGTTACATTAATGCAAATTACATTCCACATAATTAGCATAAATTAATGAGATTTTCCAGTACAGGCACACACACATACACACAAACACACACAAACACACAATTATTCACAGAAGTTAGTAAAATTCAAAACACCTTGCTGGGCCTGTTCAAGTTACTGTTATTCTGAACCGTCTGGAATATAACTGTGATCAGATACCCTAACCCCTGAGCAAGTGGAAGTTAAGTATTTCACATTATTGTTGCTTTCATAGAGCCAGATAAAAGTTCTCAGGCTTAACAAATCGCCCACCCCCTTCTCTCTTTGGCACCAGAGAGAATTACCGATAAATTTTTAAAAAGGTGATTGACATTTTTATGACTTTCAATGACTTAGGATTTTTTAAAAGCTAAATTAGCAGTTTATCCATAGGAAAATGTCGATCCCATGTATGTCTCAGCAAACAGAAGCTCATATACACACCATTCTTTTTAGCTAAATGGAGATCACAGTGTTCTGATCAACTCATGCTTGCATACAGCCTTCTAATGTTTCATTGGTTCAGCATTGTCCCCTTTAGGTCCGCTGTACCTCATAGATCACACAGCAAATGGCAATATACTTACAGTCTACCAGAGAAAAGGTCAGGTTACTGGAGTGATGGTTCACAGGGAAATTTTTTATTTGACAAGTATTTTATTTTGACATTACCAATAATGGAGCTCTGGTAAAGAGCCTTATAAATTGGTACATGAACAATATCCCTAGAAATGACAGGTTTTAACAAACTCAAGCAGACCAGTACTTCAATTTACAAATTCTCTTAATAGATCAAGGCTTTCGGTTCAAATGCCTAGCTCTACAACTCATGTACAAATCAACAGTCATCCAACAAACATACTTGCTTTGTGCCAGGCATGTAGCACTATTTAGAGGATTTTTTTTTTCATGTTCCTCTGTGTCACGATTCTATTTATTTATTTTTTATTATTTTCTTTATTTACCTTTCAAATGCTATCCCAAAAGTTCCCCATACCCTCCCCCTGCCCCTGATCCCCTACCCACCCACTCCCACTTCTTGGCCCTGGCCTTCCCCTGTGCTGGGACATATAAAGTTTGCAAGACCAAGGGGCCTCTCTTCCCAATGATGGCCAATTAGGCCATCTTCTGCTACATATGCANCTAGAGACNCGATCTCAGGGGGTACCGGTTAGTTCATATTGCTGTTCCACCTACAGGGTTGCAGACCCCTTCAGTTCCTTGGGTACTTTCTATTTAGAGGATTTAATAAGCGGCACATTTAATAGATGTGATAGTTACTCTTCAATGTCTGGTTGATGCCATTTTGAGATGCCTAAATTAGTAAAGCACTCGGTTTGTAAGTAAGAGCATTTTCCAGGAGGAATTGAGGAAGATACACTCTGAATATGCATCATGCCATCAATTACACTGGGGAGTATAAATGAAAAACTAAAGGAGAGAGAAATAGGAAGTACACAAGTACAGATATATTCAATACACATGCACACACACATGCACACACTATGAAATATTTATATGTTCTCCCCAAGATACTACTAGGTGAGCAACTTTGTCCCATGTGTTCTTGAAACTGTAATGTCTCACTATAGGCTCAAAACAATTGGGCAAGTAAATCATGAACTGAAACGTAATGAAACCATGACCCACACTAAATCCGTCCCCTTTGTTTCATCAGATATCTGTCATAATAACAAACATAGCAACTACCACAATAGATATGAGGGTGTCTGGGAAATGAGACCCAGAAAAGTGAAAAGAGAAACCTTGATACCAGTTCTCTGCAGTCATGAAAATTTCCATAAAATCAGTATTAGAAATACTCCAAAGAGAGGAATTAGTGTGAACAATTTAACAAACTTGAATACTCCAATATGAATCCCCAGTCCCTATTATTTCTGAGAAAACAGAAAATGGTAGAAGTAATAGCTAATCTGAACTCCAGGTCCTGAACCCCTGCAAAAAACAAAACAAAACAAAACCCTCGAAATGTATGTAGAACAAAAAGTGTCTGTTGTCTATAATGCTGTCTGCACTGTAGGGATTTCTGTAGCCCTTATAGAACAGCGGGCAGGATCTCCGGCAGATCAACAGTGTAATGAACACGTTCAGTGTGGGTTCAGTCCCCGGGGTAAGGAGAATGACAGTGTTACCTCCTCCGAGTCTACAGAAGACAAAAATAAAACTGCAAATACAGTGATTGAGCACAATCTTAGGCTTAAATTGGATTTTGCAAAAATAGGAACATTGACTCATACAGAAGTATTACTAAACTCTAAATCCAGCCACTTTATAACTCTCTTGGTAGCATCTCTTGACTATGTCATGACCAGGCACCAAGTCACATTCATATTTGCTGACATTTTATATGAATAATTTATGCCACCCAGACATGTGTAAGTACCATGTTCTCTTCATGGGGTGGGGTACACCACATTCTAAATAGATTTCTAACCATGCAGTCTACCACTAAATCTGCACCTTGGTGAATACTGTGATGTGTGAGACTTTAGAGGAAGTAAACAATTAATGCTAAATACAGAATCGCAGACCCCATCTCTAGGGAAAAATTCTGATTGGAATTCCTATAATGCCCAAAAGGTTAAGTTGAGTAATTACTCTGGCTTTCCTTTTCAAGACCATGCCATGAGGAGCATTTTTATGGCCTGGGATACCTAAGAGTTTTGATTCATGTCACTCTAGGTCATTCTTCATGATTACTGGGAAGCTGGACAAAGATGCTACATGAAAATTGTTAGATAGACTATTCCGGGGGTGGAAGAAGAATGACACCTTGTGCTGTGTCCTACAGAGAATAATCTTCTTCAGATGTACTGAAATCTCATCTCTGAAAATAAAATTATTGACTTTTGTTTAATATCCACATTGAATTATAATATAACTAATAGGATCTTGAAGCTTCAGAAAACATAATGGTGACAGAGGAAGTTGTATCTGTTGATGACTCAACATTTTCTACTATTAACCATCTTATAACAAAGTGGGCTTTAGTAGCTGGATCCCCTGACCTTCAGAGGAAATCCTAGTATAAGTCAACATTTTCAGTGTCATCACTAATAGCTGCTGTTATCACTGCTGACATGAACTTATGAACTATTAAATAAGCTTGACATAATTTATAGTCATTGAGATGTCAGATACGTGAACTCATCCTATCTCCTATTGACTTATAGGTCCAATGTTTTCTTCCTTACAAAAAAAGTGTCATTACATTAGCTGAAAATTGAAATGTAGCTTAAAGTCAAGTGCGTAAATCCATTAGAGCTATTCTTAGATGGTGAAGAACACAGTGCTCAACCTATCACCCAGAAACAATGCCTCTTCCAGGAAAAAAAATGTTCTCATTATCAGGGCACATGGGGGAGTCTTGCCAAAGACAAAGAGGGAAAAAGATGGGAGAGCAATGAAAAATAGTTAAAGAACCAGAAGGGAGTTGTAGCTAAATTATTGTCAGGAAAACATGTTTCTCATTTGTTTTTCAGTGCTGCTTGGGAATTGTGTTCAAGACTTCCTTAGGAGTTGGCCAAAAAAAAAAAAAAAAATAGGTGTTTGGTTATATCAACATAATTGTATTAAAGATTATGAACTGAAAGGAGGCCTTGTAGACCCAGAAGTAAACCTATAGCAGTGTTACACCATCCTCGTGGAGATTTAATGGGCTTCATTCCATATTTAATGTACTCTGTTTTTCCATTAGCCCATGTCTGTTCAACAGGTCAACTTTTCCCATATTCTAACAAGATGAAGAAACTAAACAGGGAGAAACAGGATAACTCCAAAGAGGTGGATTTTAGAGAGATAAAAATGTAGGATTTGCCTATGAAAAAATGTTTCTCCAGCACTCTGGAGGAAGAAGCAGTAGGCTCTCTGTGCATGCAATGCCAGCATGGTCTATGTAGTCAGTTCCAGGACAGTCAGAACTATAGAGTAAGACTTTGTCTCAGAAAAAAAATCTAAATACTGACATAGCTGAAGCCAAAATATCATGAATTCAATGGATCTTAAAATTTAGGGTTCCCCGTTACCTAACTTCTCTGCATCAATGAATTGCAGTTTGTTTAGCATTTACTAATGGCTAATATGCACTTAAAACATACCATACCATACCATACCATACCATACCATACCATACCATACCATACCATACCATACCATTCTTGTATACCATGAATCCATACCACATTTGTCCTTCTGGTTCAAGTTTACTTCACTCAGGATGATTTCCTAGTTACATTCATTTGTCTGCAAATTTTATGATATCATTATTTTAACAGGTGAGTAATCCTCCATTGTGTAAATGTACCACATTGTCTTTACCCGTTCTTTAGTTGAGGGACATATTTTTCCATTTTCTGACTAATATGAATAAAGCCACAATGTACACAGTTGATTAAGTGTCTGTGAGGAATGATGGTGCATACTTTGTGTATATACTAAAGAGTGGTATATCGGGGTCTTGAGGTAGATGGTCAATTGTCAATTTTCTGAGAAACAGCCATATTGATTTCTATAATGATTGTATAAATCTATACTCCTACTAACAGTGGAGGAGTGTTTCCCTTGATCCACATCCTCAACAGCATGAGCTGATACTTGTTTTGTTTTGTTTTGTTTTGTTTTTATCTCAGCCATTTTCAAAGGTAAAAGATGGAATCTCAAAATTGTTTTGATTTGCATTTCCCTGATAGTTAAAAATGTTGAGAACAAGCCGGGCATGGTGGTACACGCCTTTAATCCCAACACTTGAGCGGCAAAGGCAGGCGGATTTCTGAGTTCAAGGCCAGGCTGGTCTACAAAGTGAGTTCCAGGACAGCCAGGGATACACAGAGAAACCCTGTCTCGAAACCCTCCTACCTACCCACCCACCCCCCCCCAAAAAAAAGAATGTTGAGAACTTCCTTAAGTGTTTCTCAGCCATTTGAGACTTTTCGATTGAGAACTCTCTGTTTAGATCTGTACGCCATATTTTAACTGGATTATCTGATTTGTTGTCGAGTTTCTTGAGTTCTTTGTATATTTTGGACATTAGCCCTCTATCAGATGTGGAGTTAGTGAAAATCTTTTCCCATTCTATAGATGGCTGTTTCACACTGTTAGCCATGTTCTTTGAAGCTTTTCAGTTTCATTTATTATAATTCATTTATTCAGGGCATTGATTCAGATCCTATTTCTTAATTGTCAATCTTAGTTCCTAAGCAATTAGTGTTCTGTTAAGGAAATTGTCTCCTACACCAGTGTGTTTAAGGCTAGTTCTCTCTCTATCTTCCAATAGGTTAGATGTATCTGGTTTTATGTAGAAGTCTTTAAACCACTGGACTTAAATTTTGTGCCAAGGGATAAATATCTATCTATTTGCATTGTTCTATATGCTGACATCCAGTTTTTACCAGCACTATTTGTTGAAGACACTTTTTTTCCCCCACTGAGTATTTCTGGCTTCTTTACAAGAAGTCAGGTATCCATAGGTGTGTGAATTTATTTCTGGGTCTTGCACTCAATTCCATTGACCAACATGTCTGTTTTTATAACAAAACCAAGTGACTTGTACTATTACTATAGCTCTATAGTACAACTTGGAATTAGGGATGATGACACCTCTGGCAATTCTTTTATTCTACAGAATTATTTACCTACCAAGAGATTTGTTTTATATATATATGAAAGTTGACTACTGTCAATTCAAGATCTGTAAAGAATTGTTTAGGTGATTTTAATGGGGATTGTTTTGGATCTGTAGGTTACTATTGATAGGATGGACATTTTTACTTTGTTAATCTTACCAATCCATGAACATGGGAGATCTTTCCATCTGATACCTTCAATTTCTCTCCTCAAAAGCTTGGATTTTTTAATCATAGTAGTTTTTCATTTGTTTGGTTAAGGTTACCCCAAGACATTTTACATTATTTGAGGCTACTGTGAAGGGTGCTGCTACCATAGCTTCTGTTTAATTGATTCCAGTATTCCTGATGAGTATTTCTTGCTGTCTACTTCTCTTGAGTGTGCTTACTTCTTTTTGTTTTAGGGCTTTCAGATGTGCTGGTAAGCATTAGGTTAAGATCACTCCAATTTTTTATGTAGTACTGAGTGCTATTCCTTTTAGCACTACTTTCATTGTATTCCATAATTTTTAGAGTTCTGTATATTCATTTTTACTGAATTCTAGGAAGTCTTAATTTACTTCTTTATTTCTCTCTTCACCCATTTTTCATTTAGTAGTTTCCATGAGTTTGTAAGCCTTCTGTTATTTCTGTTGTTGATATCCATCTTTAATCCATGGTCATCTGAAAGGAATCAGGAACTTGGGTCAATTTTCTCCTATCTGTGGAGACTTGTTTTGAGTCTGAATTTTTCTTTTGGTCAATTTTGAAGAAAGTTTTATGAGCTTCTGAGAAGTAGGTATATTCTTATCTCTAGGAAGTTCCAGAGACCCGGGATGAGAAAGTCTCCCAGGAGTCAATGCCAGTGATCATTGCCAAAATCCCAATAGTAGAGATATAGAACCTGAATATACCACCTCCAGGAGCCAGACCAGATCCACAGTGGAGGGATGGGGACACTAACACACCTACAAAACTTTTGACCCGAAATTACTTCTGTCTAAAAGAAATGCAGGGACAATGATGGAGCAATGACTGTGACTTACCCAATTTGAGACCCATCCCATGGACAGGCACCAATCCCTCACACTATTAATGATACTATGTTGTGCTTGTGGACAGGGGCCTAGCAGAGCAGCACTCTGTGAGGTTCTTCCCAGCGGCNGAGTGAGATAGATATAGATACCCGCAAACAAACATTGGATATCGGTCATGTGTCCCTATGGAAGAGTTAGAGGAAGGATAGAAGGCCCTCAATGAGATGGCAACCCCATAGGAAGACCAACAGTGTCAACTAATCTGTATCCCTCAGAGCTCCCAGAGACTGAGCCACCTACCAATAAGCATACCCATAGGTGGCAGAGGGCTGCCTTGTCTNGCCTCAGTTGGACTGGATGTGACTAGTAATCCTGCAGAAACTTGATGCACCAGGGTTGGGGGATACCAGGGTTGGGTCTACCCTCTCAAAAGCAAAGGGGACTCCTTCTGAGCTATGGGGGAGAAATTCTGCAAGGTGGGACAGGGAAGGGGGGCAATTAGGATGCAAATAATTAATTAATTAAAAAAGAGTAAATATATAAAGGGATCTAGAACATCATTCACATTAGAGAAAAGGAAAATATTTTACATTATTATTAAATCATTGCCAAATTAATCCCATAATTTCAATTAACATTTCTATCTCAAAATAAGAGAGAAAGCTGAAATCTGATTTCAAATTTGTGGTATGTAAATAAACCTAGAGTTTTTAAGGCTATAATAATAATAATTAATATTGTTTATTTAGAAGCAAAAGAAACTAACCTGATCTTTGCTCAGGTTTGCACAGGCTCCAGTCTGCGCCAGTGAGAGGGNATAAGAGAGAAAGCTGAAATCTGATTTCAAATTTGTGGTATGTAAATAAACCTAGAGTTTTTAAGGCTAAAAAAAAAAAAAAAAAAAAAAAAAAAGAAGAAGTAGGTATATTCTTTTGTGTTTGAGTGAAATGTTCTGTCAGTATCTGTTAGGCTCATTGGTTTTTCATGTCAGTTATCTACAGAATGTCCCTGCTTAGTTTTTGCTAGATGACCTATCTATTGATGAGAATGGGGTACTGAAGTGCTCCACTATCAGTGTGTGGGAGTCAGTATGTGAATTAAGGTGTAGTGGTTTTTACTTTACAAAAAAATGGATGCCCTTACGTTTTGGGCCTAAATATTAAGAATTAAATGACATCTTTGTGGAGTGTAGTAATCTTTGATGACTATGTAATATCCTTCCCCATCTCTTTGGATTAATTGTGGTTTGAGGACTATCTTGTCAGATATTAAAATGGCTTGCTTCTTAGGTATATTTTCTTGGAATATCTTTTCCAACACTTTACCCTGAGCTAATGTCTATCCTTGATGCTGAGGTCTGTTTTTTGGATGCATTAGAAAGAGGGATCCTGTTTTCACATCCATTCTGTTAGTCTTTGTTTTTTTTTTTTTTAATAGCATGTCTATTAGAATAACACCTATTAGAATAACATCTGCCTACTCAATGGAGATTCTAAAACCCAGAAGGGCCTGGACAGATAGATTTTCTACATACTCTAAGATACCACAGATGCCACACAGATTTCTCTATCTAGCAAAATTTAAAATCACAATAGATGGAAGAAATAAAATAGCCCATGACAAAACCAAATTTAAGCAATGCATATCTAGAAACCCAGCCCAACAGTATGCATTAGAAGGAAAACTACAACCTAAAGAGGCTAACAACACTGAAAGAAAAATAACGAATAAATAATCCCAGGCCAGCAAATCAAAACAGGTGAAACACACATACATACATGCATACACACATGCACAGGCATGTGCACGCACACATGTGCACATATACAACTCATAACAAAATAATAGAAATAAACAAACACCTCTCATTGCCACTTCACAGTATCAATAGTCACAATTCCCCAATAAAAGGGCACAGACTAACAGAATGGATGTGATTATAGGATCCATCCTCTGCTGCATCCAAGAAACACATTTCAACATCAAGAATTGATATCACCTCAGGGTAAAATGGTGAAAAACGTTATTCCAAGATAACGGACTTAAGAAGCAAATTGGTGTAGCTATTTTAGTACTTGACAAAATAAGCTTCAAACTGAAACAAATCAGAAGTGATAAAGGATACTACATATTCATCAAATGTGAAAACATTAAGATGGCATTTAAATCCTTAGCATCTATGGCACAAATGCAAGGGCACCCAAGGTCATAAAAGAAACACTACTATAATTTATATAACCTATGAGCTCTCACATCCTATCAGTGGGAGACTTCAATATCCAACTCTTGCCAAAGACAAGTTCATCTAGACAAAAATCTAAACAGAGAAATTCTGGTGCTAACTGACATTATAAATGATACGGACCTCACAAATATTTAGAGAACATTTATCTAAACTCAAAAGAATATATTTGCTTTTCAGAATCCCATAAAAATTTCCTCAAAATTAATGACATTTTCAGAACCAAAGCAAATGGCAACAGATAAAGGAAAACTGAAATAATAGTGTGCATCATATCTGACCACCATAGAGTATAGTTGTATATCTATAAGAACAGAAACAGAAAACTTACAAATTCATGTAAATTAAACCACTCATTATTGAATGAAGAATAAGGCAAAAAAGAAACTTGGAAAAAAATTAAATTTTTTCTAGAATTTTCACTCAACATATCTAAACCTATGGAACACATGAAGGTGTGGGTCTAAAAGGCAACTCCATAGAACTCTAAGTGTCTAAATTTTTAAAAATGCAGAGATCTCATACTTGTAACTTAACAACATACCTAAAAGCTCTAGGAATGAAACAAGACATTATACCCAAAAGTAGTAGATTGCAAGAAGTAATCAAATTCAAGGCTGAAATCAATAAAAAAGAAAAAGGAACCCCAATATTGGGGTGACAAAAATCCCAACCTGTCATTTCTTATCACCAAATGAAAGCTGTAGTATCAGGATTGGGTTATGTCTAATTGAGTTGTTGAACAAAGGGATCCAATGGGAAACCCCAAATAACACGGGCTGTTGCCAAGGCTACAGGTTAAAAACTGTCTTATGGCTGAAGACAACCTCTATACATCTCCTTGAACGTGGAGAAGTTGAGTTGGTACCTCAGTAGAGACTTCACTCCTACCTACTAGCATCTTCGGTACAGGTAGGGACTCTCCACAGTACCAAAAGAGAAAAGTAAACACAAAGCCAGTCACAAACCCTTTGAACTACATTGGTGTCCTGTCTGCAAGGTATGCCTGTGCAATGGTGTCTCAAAACTTATGGAAGTAATCAACCAATATCTGATTTAAATTAAGGCTTACCCCACAAGATGCAACCCATACTCTATACTTCTGGGGTGATAACCAGGAACGTAGATTAAAAAAAAAAAATTACTATTCTAAGAGACAGAGACAGACAGAGACAGAAACACAGACAGACAGACACAGGACAGACAGAAAGACAGACAGACTGACAGACAGACAGACAGACAGACAAAGACAGAGAGTAGCAATAAAATTACTCCTAATGCCATCTGCTATGCTCATCAATCAGTGCCTTGTTCAACTATGACCAGAAAAGCTTCCTCCTACAGCAGAAGGCAACAAACACAGAGACCCACAGCCAGACATTATGCAGAGTGAAAGACTTTGGAAAACTCCTCCCTAAAAGGAATATCTTCTTTATCAAATCCCTCCTCTGAGAGCTCCTTGGAAGTCAGGGCAAGACTAGTAAAAGCAAGAGGAGACGAAGGACACCAGGAAAACAAGGACCTCTTAATCAACAGGATTGATATACACATGAACTTCCAGAGACTGAGACATAGGACCTGCATGGGTCTGCTGAGGATGAGGTCATAGAGAGAGAGAGAGAGAGAGAGTGCCACCATCCCAATTCCAGAAGCTATCTCCAATTGAAAGATACTTGCAAATGAAAATGTTGTGTTCTCCAAGGAGAAACAAACTACTCTTAGGGGTAGGCTGCATGCCCAACATTGATGGTCAACAGAAAATTAAATCATCTTTTGAGGTTCCTTTGCTCACAATGCTTCATCTGGGCTTTTTCCTCTTTGCAGGGAGGGGTCTCACTGTATTTATTTATTTATCTACTTTTCTTTCTTTTCACCCTAATGATTCATTTGCATATATATATTATGGCTTCCACTTTTTATGTTTTTGTGGATTTTTGAATGTGTTAATGAGTAGGTATCTGTGTTTATATCTGTTTCTTGTGCCTCTTGAACTTTTTTTTTCCCATCTGTTTTGTCCTCCTCCAATGTGATAGTTTTGTTCTATCGTATTAAATTTTATTTTATTAATATCCATTATAATCTTGTTTGTTTTCTAATGAGAGTCAAAAAGGGAGTGGATCTGGATGGGAGTTGATGTGGGAAGGAACTGAGAGGAGTAGAGGGGAGAAAACTGTAATCAGAATATATTACATGAGGGAAAAAAATCTATTTTCAATTTACAAAGAATACAAATACCATAACATTACCAAAAAAAAAACAACTCCTTTCCCCCCTCCTTTTACTATTGTGAGTTGTATTCATTAGTTTCTCATCACTTCTAACAAAATGCGTATAAGGATGAAAGGTGGATTTTTCACACAGGGTTTTGGAAAATCTGGTCCATGACTGCGTGGAACCATTGCTTTTAGGCCTCGGTTTGAGAACAGCAACTTACGATTGTTGGTGTATAACAAAGCAAAACCACCTACTTGTTGGATAACAAGCAAAAGAGACTGAGAAGGGCCCGTCGTTTCTCAGTCCTTTTCAAAGGTGTGCTGCCAGTGACTTAAAGGGCGGGGCCCACTTTTTTTTTTTTATTCTTCTCTCATATATTACACACCATCCACAGTTTCTCCTCCCTCCTTATCCCCCCCCCACCCAAATTCCTCCCCTAACCCCTCAAATCAACCTCCTCTGCCTCCCCCTTGAACAGAGCAAGCTTCCCAGGGACATCAAACAAACACAGCATAACAAGCTCCACTAAGACCATGACCAGATGGAAGAGGCACCCAGCAGGAGGAAAGGGCCTCAGAAGTAGGCTAAAGAGTCAGGTAAAGTCCCTGCTTCCAGTGTTAAGATTCCCACAAAAGTATCAAGTTATTCGGCCATAACTTAGATGGAGAGGACCTAGGTTAAACCCCTACAAGGTTCCTGGTCTCTGTGAGGTCCCATGAGTCCCACTCAGTTCATTCTGTGGGCCATGTTCTCATGTTCTCAGGGCGCGCTGACCCTACTGTTTCCTCTAGTCCTTCCTTCCTCCTCTCCAAAGGACTCCCTGAGCTCTGCCTAATGTTTGGCTGTAGGACAGTTTGGCATCTGCTCCCATTATCTGCTGGACGAAGTCTCTCTGATTTCTTTGATGATGGCTCTTCTAGGCTCCAGTCCTAGAACACTTTGCAGGCAGAACAAACTACAGGTGGAAGAATTTGTTAGCTTGAGTTGGTGTCCCAAACCTTCCACTTGAGGTCTTCTTACCTAGTTACAGAAGGTGGCTGGTTCAGGCTGCTTGTCCTCCATCACCAGGAGTCTTTGCTAGGGTCACTCCTTTAGGTTCCTTAGAGGTTGCATTGCATGAGGTTTCCACCTCACCCTGAAAGTGGCCCCAATTCTATTTGTTTCTCCCAGTATTTTCTCCTTCCCTCCCAGACCTGATCGCACCTGTTCTCACCCCCACCCACCCCCAGTCCACCCATGACATTTATTCTATTTCCCCTTCCCAGGGAGTCCCTTGTATTTTCCCTCAGTCCTCCTTGTTGCTTACCCTCACTGGGTCCATGGACTTTAGCATGACTGTCTTTTCCTTTACAGCTACTATCCACTTATAAGTGAGTGCATATCATGTTTGTCTTTCTGGATACCCATTTCTTAAGGTGTCTATCACCATGCTATAAAAATACCCCAGGGTCCAAACCTTTAATATCTTTGAGAGACACTCAAGATACATGTCAGTCAACAACTGACAAATGATGAATGAATATCTTGAGGCAGGATATACCTTATTCATTTCCTTATATTAAGTAAGCAGAAAGAAAAAAAAAAAAGATGTGAGTAACTGGATTGCTGAACTGACCAATGAAATTCAAGTTTATCTTCATCTAAGAACAATAATGGATACCATATAATGCAGAGAATTATGCAATAGTCTCTAATTTCAATCCGTATGGAATTGTATGTGAAAAATCTCTTGAAACAATAAAACAAATAACACCATAGCACATGGAGAGAACAGCACGGTATGAACCACAATCTATTTCATCTTTATTTTCTTCTTAAGTCAATATTTTCTTTAAAAAGAGGACGTAGACAGAAACAACCCAGATGGACCTGCGACACATTTATGTAAACTTTGGCTCTATTTCTATTCCTGTCTATGTGACTTATACTGAATTTCTTATTTCACAGAAAAACATTCCTACTATGAAATTCCCTGGTACCTTCTTTGACAGATGGAGAACCTCTGGTAGTTGTCCTCAACAGTTACTGTTCCAAGTCTCCAGTTTCTTTGACTTTCACTAACTTGAGACAAAACTCAGTTGTCTAGTCTCCTCTACTTTTCCCCATAAATGCCACCTTGATTCCATTCCCATTACTTGAATCATAATCATCAAAATCATCCTGACTGACCAATTATATGAAAAATCTAGGTAGCTTTTCATTATAATATGTTTAAGCATGGTGGCATATTAAACCTCAAGAAATGCATGAACCCATAAAGAGCAAATCCTTAGTTACAACATAAATTCTTTGCCTTTATTCAGTGTTTGCATTTTTAAAGTAATGATTACTCTGAAAAAGTAAATATTTTAAAACACCTTTATTAATAGGAAATAATAAAATCAAGTAATTACCAAAGATGAACTTTTGTTGGAAACGACATAAGCCAGAGATTTGTTTGGATGCAATAGCTCAAATCAAAGAATTACAAAGTACAAAATCAAAGAAATACAAACTTAAAAAGAATGATAATAAAGGAATGTAATTAATATCACCAGTCTTCCTAAATTTAAAAAAAAAAATAGCCAGTGGGGAGAAAAAGTGTAAACTCCACTGATTTCACTTTGAAGTCCTATTTTACATTTTTCCTTAATATGGCTCAAGATTAAAAATAGAAAGAAAAGAGTAGAATATGGTGTGTCCAAAAAATATTCAAAGAAGGTTAAAGTATAACACAGTAGGCATAGGCATTTATTGCCACTATTTTACGTTTATCGAGGGCTGATTGCACACGTGAGCCATCTGGAGGCTAGTTTCTATTCACTTTTTTTGTGCTCTTTTTTTTTTTTTTTCTTTTCATTCTGCTTACTATTTCCCTGCTTCTTGGAGTGCCACATAATGCTTGATTGTATGCCAGATACATGACAGAAGAAAAGGAGAATGGAATAGGTACAAATTCTTGCTGCCAGAGAATGACCCCCCGTTTCTTCATTAAGTGTCTAAGTTGCAATGGCAGAGGTAGAGCCAAATAATTAAGATGGTGCTGGCTTCACTATAACCAGAGATGATTCCAATTTAATACTGTTTTTCTCTTTTCTGCAGGATTTATCAAGTAAGCACTAATGAGCTTTCCATCCCTCTCTCTCTGTGGGGAGTAGAGTCCTCCCCATCATAGCATCCATCTAACGAGTAGCCTTACTTAAGTCTTTTCTGTATGAAGAACAACTGTTGTCCACAGGTTCCTGACTTTACCTCACAACACTGACTACATGAGCCACGAACCCAGAGACCGCTACTGTCACTAGGTCAGCACCGTAATCATTAAAAACACACATGGCAGAGTGTTCCAACCTGAAATAAGTGCCTGGAAATCAAAGACCATCTTATGCCCTCACCATCTCCCTCACTACACCTAGTCCCTATGCCCTACACAAAGGAGACAAGCTCAGAGCATCGTCGATTCTGAGTGCTACTTTACCACATCCTAGAGCTTCCCTGATGTCATGGAAATCAGTCCTATGTCATGTGGACCAAGATTTCTATTGGGTCTAGTTTTTTCTTTACTCTCCCACGGCCCTTTTGGCGTCCAGATGTAAGAGAAAGACCGTAAGCTCTTCACAATAGTTTAACTCACTTTTTAATCGGACACCAATTTATGTCCTATTATTATTGTTCAATCAATTCAGACACTGACTTTCAAGTTAAGTTTCAGATCCACAAGACAGATATTACTTCAGATGTCAAATGTATGTACAGATTGTGTTGTGCACTTCTATTTGATGAGCTGTAAGTCAGAGGATCTCACAATGTCTTCCCTGGGTTTGGCTTTTCCTTGAAAGAAAACAGTTTACTTACTCACTCAACAAGGATCTAACTTGCAGCCCCCTTCAGCTCCTTGGGTACTTTCTCTAGCTCCTCCATTGGGGGCCCTTTGTTCCATCCAATAGCTGACTGTGAGCACAATAATATGAACTAACCAATACCCCCTGAGGTCATGTCTCTAGCTGCATATGTAGCAGAAGATGGCCTAATCGGCCATGATTGGGAAGAGAGACCCCTTGGTCTTGCAAACTTTATATGACCCAGCACAGGGGAAGGCCAGGGCCAAGAAGTGGGAGTGGGTGAGTAGGGGAGCAGGGGCAGGGGAGAGGGTATAGGGAACTTTCAGGATAGCATTTGAAATGTAAATAAAGAAAATATCTAATAGAAAAAAAAAGGATCTAACTTGGGGACAAACTGATGGAAGAGAGTAAATTTGAATAAGTGGAAAGTGTTTGACACAGAAACATTAACATTAACATCTCACTAAACTCAAAGGATAACTAAAAGTTTGATATCTCTGCTCTTCACTCTGTATGTCTCTTTCTTAACTATGCAAAAATGCCTGATGCAGCCTGACCTGTCTTATTCTGTCTCAAGGTTAAAAACACACAGATGACAATTTCGAAGCCTCTTAATTTCCATTTTGCAATGCCCTGTTCCATACCGCCCAAAGTATGCTTGAAACATTCTAGTTGTTTTTCTAAACTTGCGGTAACCTTGAGTCCAAAAAGAACAGAGCATTATTGTAAAAGGAACAGGAGGCATCACTAACAAGGCAGTGGGTGTCCACTACCACATAAACCTAGTTAAACATCGAGTGGGGCCTCCCAGCCTTGAGGGCCAAATTGAAGCCTGTTTGAGAGCATAGGATTGGTGATGTAATGACAGCCACTCAGGACCTGCCACTTGGAAGACACGCTGGCTTGGGACCAATGGGGCACAGGTGGAGGGTATAAAGGACATTCCTGAGAATTAATAAATGAGTTGCTTCTGCTTCCTCAACTGTTCCTAGAGTCTGAACCATTGCTTCTGTGCCTTCTCACCCTCTGTCCCCAAGGGGAACACTGGGCAGGATGGATGACTCAGGCAATACTTTATCATCAGCATAAATTAATCCCAGCGACAACCAGGAAAAGTCATCTCATGGGAACCAATTAGTCCCAAACAGTAAGGACTCCCTCAAATCAACTTGAAGAATAGGAAATGGGATAGGAATCTACATACTGCATCTTGGGCAAGGCTGTTCAATTAGCATATGCCTCACCTCTTACTCAAACACATCCTCTGCTTAAATGCAAAGTTCATGTGAGTTTCCTGAAGACAGACTTGGAGTCACTGAATCCCTTTGTCTAAATTTCTCAAAGTCATCCAATTGATTGAAGTTCTCTCTGATTTTCACCATTATTCATCTCTTTAGTGGGTATATTGGGAACAGGTGGCCCAGCCTAGTCCGTTGGGACTCCCGGAACCAATGGCTACAGATGATTTACAAAACCATTTCATTCAAATAAATTCAGGAATAGTTTAGGGTCTTACAAATAGAAAGCCACTCTTTTCACCTTTATGGCTCTGGAATTCTCACAAGGGCAGAATGAAAGGTTAAAATGAAAGGTTCCCTTCACTACCATTTAGAAAAAAAAATCACAACCATTTTTGGAATGAAGATAAAAATATACACCTGTTATTACAAGGACAATGTTGTACTAACTATTAAATCCTATTAAATTAACAAACCACAGTGATAAAGTTCGGAAGTTTGAAGTGGTCTTGTCTCTGGTGAGCAGTCCTCATTCGTCATATGAGGTCTCCGGGTATGATCATCTGGGTGCATCTTAGTAGGTCATGTAGTGGTGGTACACAGCTGCTTTATCTCACGGTTCATGAAACAAAATGATAGCTGGCAAATTAGTTCGAGAAATACCATGCAAACCAATTGCATGAGTGCACATAGAAGTCACACAAAATATGAGACAAAGAAAAGGGCCAAGATCTGAGAGCATAAAGAAGTGTTCTGAGCAACAGAAAACAAGAGGAGCTTGTAGGAGTACTTTGTTCTATTATGCAGGTAAAATGGTACTGAGATTTAGTCTCCTCTCCTGGGAGTTAACTCTGTATGGTGAATCTCTAAGGGGAATGGGGTCATGAAAAGCCCTTTACTTTAGTCAGATAATTTCACAGAAATTCCTTTTTCAGAAAATTCTGAGAAATGAGCTTCAGAACAGAGGGGTCACACAGCCAGACATTGGAGAGAGGTCGGGGACTCTTAAGAAAGAGATGGGGGAAGGATTGAAGGCCATGAAGGGGAAAGGAACTCTACAAGAAGACCAACAGAATCAAAACTAACCTTGGACCCCTGGGAGATCTCAGAGACTGAGCCACCAACCGAAAGCATACATGCGTTGGACAGAGGTCCCCAGCACATATGTAGGGGATGTGCAGCTCAGTTTCCATGACAGTTCCCTAACAACTGGAGTGGGGGCTGTCCCTAAAGCTGGTGCCTGACTGTGGAATTCATTACCTGAAAAGGCAGCCTCATCTGGCCTCAGTGGGAGAGGATACACCTTACCTCATCCTGCAGAGACTTGATGTGCCAGGTGGGGGGGATGAATACCCAATGGGACCCCACCCTCTTAGAGGATGAGAGCGAGGATTAAAGGAGGGATTCTGTGAGGGGAGATGGGGGGGGGGGGTCCATTCAGATGTAAATTTAAAAAAAAAAAAAAAAGAGGGTTTGGAGAAGAGAGGGTGGCTGGTAAAGGTCTGAGAGACATTAGTCAGCTCAACACAGTGTTCAAAAGCACCATACTGCAGGGAGTCATTTTTTGAGCTCCTACAAAAGCATACATCATAATAACATCCGGAAAGTCTTAGTACATACCTAAGGAACATGTTCGCAACACTTATAGCTAGACAATCATTTATTTGCTGCAACTCATATAACATTTTATCTAGATAGAATCCAGACTATCTTGATAAGCTAATATTTCATCTATTTTAGAAATCATTTGAAAAGCACAAAAATAGATCATCTAAAACTAAGGAGACAGGTCAAAGATGCAAATGCATAAAAACACACCAAATATCTCTCACCTTCAGAGGAAAATGAGAAAGAAAAATGGAGGTAGAAAACATTCATATATCCCCCAGGAAACCAGTCCAATGTTTTTTAAAAAAAAAACACATACACACAATCTATGAATGCTAAATTCAGACATTTATAATCAATATTTGTGGTTTAGACCAATGAGAAAGCTGTAAAAGCAAGTGGCTTTCATTATTTCCAACAGCCTCTGTGGAAAGAAACTGAGTCTATTTTACTTAGGTTTCCCCTATAAGCATCAATGATAATTCCTCCTATATGCATTACTATAATTTCCAATTTTACCCTTGACAGTGGGAACTTGCACAGAGGACATTACTGATTTGTACCATTTTTTTTCTGAAAGAATTTTAGATATGTTGAAAAATTCTTTCTATTTCACAAAAAAAGAAAAAGCCAGCCACATGGTCATTAAATTTTTCTATGGCATTTAAACTTAATATGACTAAGACGTGGTTATAAAATAAAATAACACTCCATATTGGGAAACCTTTTAAAAAGCTGAATGAACCTTTTTATTCTACAGGCATCAGACTCCTAATGGCTTTTCAACAGTTTGGGCCATTTTGTGAAATTGCCACAGCTGCTTCACATTAACCCAGCGTTGTTGTTATAAAAAGCTCACGTACAAGCTGCTAAGTCAAACTCCATAGCCCTAATGTCGATTCCGTTATTTATTCCGTGTGGGTCTCATGGCTGGTTTTGTTTTGTATTTACTGAAGACTTTCCAAAAAAAATTTCTAAAGCACAAACAAAAAGAGATGTATATTGTGTTCTCCTCATCAAACTACCCAAACAAATCAAGTATTTATTGTGTCCAATCACAGCTGGCGATAGACCTATTAAAATATTAGGATACGTCCCAAGAACGTCTGAAAAAGCAGCTTGTCATTTATCTGAAGTTTGAAAAGCAAGAAAAAACGCTCCAGAGTAAACACACTATTTTTTGAAAGAGAAGAATTCATATTGACTGTAGCTTTTCTATTTAACCTCAGAAATTTTATTTAAAAAGCAAACAAAAACTAGTTTTATTAGTTACTACTCAGAATATGCCTTTGAAGTGGGCATCTAGTAACTATATGAAGGACCTTTAATATGTAGAAAATGTTAGGAAATCCTCACTACTTTTTTGTGGACCATACAGCATTTTTATTCAAAGCCCAGGAAAACCTTTACAATGGCTTAAAACAGGCTTAATAAAGCCGACAAGGTCTTGTTATTTCTTTGTTTAGAAAAATCTCCCTACTTAACCTAGATTTAAATTTAAATCACTTCAATTATTGGAAAAAATTAATAAATCATTTTAGTAATGTTTAAATCCTAAGATCTGTCCTTGAAAAATAAACTTGTGGCTTTAAAATGTTATTAAAATAAAAGGCTTGAGTGATTCATAAGGAAGTAGAAATTTGTGAGAGCCCACGTGCTTCAAGGATGAAGAAGCAAGGCAAACAGTGATCTGATAATTATACAGTAGCCAGATGGGTCTGGGTCCCCTGGATAATTTAGACCATTGACTCACATTGGTAACATCTACATTTAAGTAGCTGACTTCTTCAGCTCTGTATTTACACATATATACACACTCAGAGAGAGAGAGAGAGAGAGAGAGAGAGAGAGAGAGAGAGAGAGAGAGAACCAAAATATTTTCATAATTGTTAAGAGATCCACATCTGAGATTGCATATATCACCTGTGAATCTCACTAATGTTCACAGTCCAAGAGTGACTATTTTTATAATGTTCACTAAAATAAAAATTATTTTGTGATGAGTAATATCATGGTTAATATTGATTTTCAACTACATGGGATCCAGGATCACTTAGAAGACAAATATCTGAGGATAGTGTGAAGGATTATATAGATTAGATTTACTGCAGTGGAAAGACCCACCCTGAATGCTCCCTTTGACATTCCTTGGGCTTATGTATTAGACATCACCAGCATCGATTTCTTCTGCCCCACCTAGGAATCCATCTCATCTACAGACACCAAACTCAGACATTATTGCTGATGCCAAGAAGCACTTGCTAACAGGAGCCTGGTATGGCTGTTCTCTGAAAGGTTCTACCAGCACCTGACTAACACAGATGCAGATACTCACAGCCAACCATCAGACTGAACCCAAGGATCCTAATGGAAGAGCGATGGGGAAGCACTGAAGGAGCTGAGGGGGCTTGCAACCACATAGGAAGAACAATATCAACTAACTGGACCTCTCAGAGCTCCCAGAGACTAAACTATCAACCAAAGAATATACATGGAGGGACCAATGGCTCCAGCTACATATGTAGCAGAGGATGGCCTTGTCTGATATCAATGGGAGGGGAGGCCCTTGGTTCTGAGGAGACTCAATGTCCCAGCATAGGGGGATGCTAGAGCAGTGAGGCAGGAGTGGGTCAGAGGGTAGAGGAGCACACTCATAAAGGCAAAGAAGAATGATAGAGGCAATGGAATGGGGGGGGGGGCTGTGGAGGGGTTACCAGGAAGGACGATATCATTTGAAATGGATAAAATGTTTAATAAAAAATAGAAGAAGAGAAGAAAGAAAGAAAGGAAAGGAAGACTATGGAGGGAAACAGAGAAGGGGGAGAAATAACCTTTCAAAGGTTCTCTTTATAGGTTCCCTACAGATGTTGATGTAGAAAACCAAGGAAGCTTATAGTTTTCTATATATCTATAGGATTGCTTAAAATTCCCCACATTTGACTTTTATTATATAATAAAATACAATTTACACAGGCATCATTATATAAATGGATTCAACATCCAGTTCTCCTTAAGATTTATACATAATGGTCAAGGAAAAGCAATATACAAATAAAGTTCATATTTCCTTTAAGCAAAACTTCAAAAGAGCTTTTATTTTGGACATTTGCTATTTTAAATCTAAGTAGTACAATTATATTTTGAAAGAAAGACCCCAAAATCAATTATACATTGGGTTCTTTACTGTTATTAGACAAAATGTTCTCTGGGGTGTTTTGAATTGAAGACTTGAGTGGAAAATATTTTGCTATTAAAAGTTTTAAAGTTTGACACATTTAAACTCGAAGGTATTGGTTGTGTAGCTTTCTTCCAAACTGAATCATTCCCTCTGGGAGAAAGAGTCTCCTAAAACTCAGAAAGTTAGATAAAACTGGCAAGTCTCAGGAAGCTCCTGAAAGTTACAAAATTCACAAGGCCCCTTGCAAACTTTTATCAACAGTAATAATTTCTGTGGAGAAGAGAATCTCCTTTAAGTTAATCCAAGCTTTCTGCCACTGTACCTGAAGCTGAGAAATACAGTTGATCATATACGCTCAAGTATCATATATCCTCAGCTATGTTTCTGTAAGTAACCTCAGTGAACTCATCAATTCATCAAGCTAGACTTAGGAAGAATTTGTGGTCAGTACTCAGTTCCCTGTCTGGGGTGAATAGATGTGTATGTATGTCTTTCAAAGAAAACTCACACAACAGTACATACTAGAGCTCTTCAGGCAGATTAAATCAACTCTATATATTCACACACTTGGAAAATTAGTTTATTACAAAAAATTGGTTCATGAGATTATAGAGGCTGAGAAGGCCATAATATATGAGTGAAAACATTTTAGCCCAAATACCTACAAATTATCATTAGCCATGTAAAGTTAGAAGACAGAAAAAGATTGATGACTACCTCAAGCAGAGGTCAGATTTGGCCTTCCTCCACCTTTTTGATCTTTTTGTATCCTCAACAGATGACCAGATAGCTCATAGGAAGATCATATCTCTAATGTAGTTTACCAGTGGCATTGCTGTTACTTCTGCAAACACCTTCCCAAGTGTGCCCAGAAATGACACATGAAACTTGCAGTTATTTAGTCATGTTTTAGCCAAGCCAAGTTAACACAGTATGATCAACAATTGTGCTGCATGAGTCAAATTTGCATTTTTATATCTGCAAGAACAGTGTTACATGCTTGACATGTTTGCAAGTAGAAAAATTACTTTATACGAATGAATGACGATAGACTGATTTCTAGGATATTATGCTTTTAAAAGCTGAAACTATATAGGACCTTTATATACATAATGGAGTAGAATTTTATTTTTAAACATGTTGATAGGAATATAAGAACAGAGGGAGAATTCAAGAGTGCCTTGGATTGGAAAGCAAGGGAAGTGAGAAGTGTCATACAGATTATCCTTTTTCATCCTTTTATTTTATTTGTTGATATTTAGGTACACTAAGGAGAAATGGTATTATCAGTTTATCCCCTATTTTTACTGGCTGTACTTATCAGGACAGTTGGGTTATAATAAACACTTGCAAGTTCTCTGAGTAAAAAGTAAATATTTTGGAATTATCTAAAGCAAAATATGACTATGTAATGATATCTTGAATCAAGCCCTAAAAATAAAAATACAAAACCAAAACCCCTGTAAATTCCATTATGCTGACTATTAAGAACATGAGGTTCTTTCCAGCTTCTGGGTATTATAAATGAGGCTGCTATGAACATAGTGGAGCATGTGTCCTTATTACCAGTAGGAACATCTTCTGGGTATATGCCCAGGAGAGGTATTTCTGGACATTCTGGTAGTACTATGTCCAGTTTTCTGAGGAACCACCAGACTGATTTCCAGAGTGGTTGTAACAGCTTCAATCCCATCAACAATGGAGAAGTGTTTCTCTTTCCCAACATCCTCGCCAGCATCTGCTGTCCCCTGAATTATTGATCTTAGCCATTCTGACTGATGTGAGGTGGAATCTCAA
>NC_034608.1:72487092-72494007 GCF_900095145.1 Mus pahari
AAAATTGAAAAAAAAAAAAGAGAACATGAGGTTCCTTGGCACATTTCATTCAAAAGAAACTAGTAGTCATGGAGTCAAATCATTGACAACATATGCTAAATGTTAATTTAAAAAGAATGTTAAATGATAATCAAAACCTAATCAATAATAGGAATTTTGTCTTTATATGCAATTAAAATCTAACCCTATAAAAGCTCAATTTATAGCAATTGGCAAGTCTACTGCTTTTTTTCTACAAATATATTTAATAACTAGTCCTTGTGATAATGAGAAACAGTTTGTACTTTCCAGATGTTGTTAAATGTGTAGAAGCCAGCACATTTCATTATTAATGAAGTCACTTTTTGGACTGATAAAAATGTTTCTATTTTTTTCAATTCACATTATATTCCTTTAAATATTGCATTGTGGTGTTGAATGATCATTGCTTGTAATTCATTAAGAAAATTCAGAAGTAAAAAGGGAGGATCTTTACTTATATTGTGAATAGGTTTGCATTATCAAAGTGTTCTTTAGCATAACAGTAAATATAAAAAGAGAAAATAAAAGGCAATGATCATAAGTATTCATCTTGTGTCAGAAAAGAAACCATCCTATTTACAAAACAAATTATGACTCACATTATTAAATGTGACATTTTCTATCATATTACAACTTCATGTTTTTCTAAGACCAAGAAAATGTAGTTCTTGTAAATAAGTGTAATTTATATTAGCACAAAATCGCTGAATCATTTGAAGTATTTTATTATAACATGTACAATCTAAATTACATGATATAATTACTTATATATGTAAAGCTCTTTTAAGTACACAGAGTGTATGTATTGCACAAGATACATACCTGCCACAACCTAAAGAAAGCAATTGTTTTCATCACTCTTGTGTCCTCCAGGGCCAGTAACTCCCAGAGAGAACCATTACCACCACTGATGAATTTTGCCTTATCAATTTTCATATAAATGGAATCACATGGTACACAGCCTTCATACTTCACTTGATTTTTATTTTTTTTAAATGTGATAATTCTGTAATCTTTAATGGATTCACAAATACAAGGATAACTACAGCCTAGTTTCGAAACACACTTATCACTTCCAAAAGAGCTCTGTCTCTCTAAGCATTCATTGTTCAAGGTCGTCTCCTTCACTCAGTCACAGGCAACCTCTAGGGTGCCTTCTCACAATAGAATTGGATATTGGAGTCATCTCATTTCATTTAAATATTATAATACAATGTAAATCCTTTCCTGGACAGTTTCTTCAACTTTATGCATTATTTTACAAGTTTCATCCGTGTTGAAACATCCCCAATCCTTTTCTTCTTATGTCCAAATAATACTCCAGTACATGGATAAATCCCACTTGTGCGTATACCCAGTTGTTAATGGACATTCAGCTTCACACTTGAAGCAGTTATTGTGGAGGTGAATACTTGTGCACATTCATTTATAAAGATGCATTGTTTCAGGGTTTTTTTCCCCCTTGAATAGAATATCTACAAGTAGAACTGTCAGAGAAAATGGTAAGTCTACATTTCCTTTTTTAAGAGCTGCCAAGCTGTTTACATAAGTTGTGTTTCTGTTTCATGTTTTAGCTAACAATCAATGAGCATTTCAATTTTTCATGGTTGCAAGCACCAGTTATTGCCTGTCATTGATATTATAGCCTTCTAGCAAGTGGCTTCGGCTTCATTTCTCAATAACTAATGACTTTGGTTGGCATCTATCCAACAACTAATAAATTTAATGATTTTGAACACCTATAAGGATGTTAGTCATTTTATATCTTCCTTACCAATGTGTCTATCAAATCCTTTGTTCATTTTTATCTGTTTAACTCAATGTCACCAAGAATTACTCAGGTTATTTTTCTAAGAGTTTCCTGGCTTTAGCTTTTGTGTTTGACTTATGACCCATTTTAAGTGAATTTTTGTACAACATTGTACAAGGCAAAAGTATAACTTCATTCTTTGTTGTGTGTATATTCACTTGATAATCTTTTATAGAGTGTGTGTGTGTGTGTGTGTGTGTGTGTGCGTGTGTGTGTGTGTGTGTGTGTGTGTGTGTGGTGTGTGCACGTGCGTGTATGTGTGTTGAAAGGACAAATTGTCTGAGTTGTCTCTCTCTCTTTCTACCAGGTAACAGGACTCAAACTCAAATCCTCAATCTTGGCAGTAAGTGCCTTTACCCACTGAGCCATCTCACCATCCCCAATTTTAAATTTTAACCTTTCCCCAGGAAATAAACAAATGATATTCTTCAGCAGAGGTGTCCAACACAGAGTCCACAAAGGATAGCTTGGTTTGCAGCTCAAAACAGAACTGTAACATTACTTGAAACATTCTGAAATATTTGTCTTACTGTTATATTTGTCTGTCACTTAATAGTGCAGTCTTAGATGTGAAGTTTGTGAACAACAGCATCATATCTCAATATTTCACAAAATAAATATATACATATGTTTTTCTTGTTATATATACATATATATATGCAAGACTGTTTTTTGGTAGTATATACTGCTTCCAGTGTTTATCAGCCAAGTACAAACAATCAAATGAATCTTGGGAGAACTTAAAGCTTGCTTTCTATTTTTCCTTTCAATTACTTTTCAAAATTACATTCGAATTCCTGGTCTATTATGACCTTTTCATTTATTATGATTATTTGTATGGTTGGGTACATTTGCATGTGTATTCATCTGGAGGCCATAGGTCAATGTTGCGTGGTCTTCCTCAATCGCTAACTTATTGTTTTAATTTTACTTTTATTTTATGTGTGAGTGTTTTGTCTACATGTATGTCTGTGCATACAAGTATGCAGTACCCACAGATATCAGAAGAGGGGTGCTGAATAAACTGGAACTAACTTATGCATCATTGTGAACTACCATATGAGGTCTAGGAACCAAACCAGGGTCCTCTGCAAGAATAGCAAATTCTCTATAACTAACAATCCATCACTCAACCCCTTCTACCGCATTTTTAAGCAGAGGCTCTTAATGAATCTGAATCTTATTGCTTTAAGTAGATTGACTACCCAGCAAGTCCCAGGGATCCACCTCCCTTTTGATTCCCAGTCCCGGTATTACAGGCACACACCAGAGCACCCAGGTTTTTAGATGACCGATGGGGATATACGTCCTTATGCTTGTCTGGAAAAATCTACCCAACTTCCGTTATCATTTTTTTATCTTACTATTGTCTCTGAGTCTCAAAGAAAATATAACCCCCACAAGGGAATCATAGATGAAGGAAGAGGACGATGATTTAGCATTTTCAGTGATTTAATCATCCATTTAAATGAGATAAACATAAATCTTCAGGGTGAAAAAAAAATGGATTATCCCCACTGCTAACTTCCTCAAACCTCTAACGACCGCCCCGCATCTGTGTCGTTTCTTTCTCCTGCCCACCTGAGTGTCCGCGGATGGAAAACACCATACAGCCTTAATATTTTAAAACCAGCCAGATAACATAACTGCTGGGAGAAGAATTTCTTTCCCCATCCCCCTTAGCCTCCACAGTCGCCTGCAGAGGCTACAAACTATCACTCTCCAAGAGTTGCATGTCTGCTACTTCCTATCTGCTCCACAGCCTGGTCCAAATTCCCAAATCTGAGTCCCCTCCTCTTCGTCCTGGGGCCCGGTAAATCCACCTTTTTCTATTTACCCAACGAGTAGCTTCTACCATCTTTATTGACCCAATCAAGAAACAATTAGAGAACCAGATTTTGGTTATCAGTTCTTCCCCTACACCAAATTATGACAATTTAAAAGTAAGGCAAATAATATTATGCATTCCTATATTTTGTCTAAATGCAGCCCTGTGAACAGTAGTGAAACCATGTAGCCTTTTTTTCAACTTGTGCAAGAACTTGAGAACAGACTCTAGGATTTACAAGGATGTACTATTTTGGAATATTTGGAACTTCATTTTCATCTAATACAGTTATGTTCCTTGGAAACTGTCAAACATAATGCACAGAGCTACAATATGGCATTCAACTACTGATTGTTGAAGAAAGCACTGAATCATTAACCATTAGTACTAACTGAGGTTTGGGGTTGGTTTTTTTTTGTTTTGGTTTGGTTTTTTTGTTTTTTGTTTTTTGTTTTTGTTTGTTTGTTCGTTTGAGGCTTAAAATAGACTTTAATCTCTGCTGACTAACATCAACAAAGATAGCACCCACCCCTTTAGATAGTGTTACAGTGAGAAAACGAGTGGGAGTTGCCAAAGAGAAAGCAATTCTCTTATGATTATGGAAGAAATTGATCAACTTCTCTGTATCTGAGAAGAGAAGAGGAATGCCTGGATGTAAATTCCCTGGAGCATCCTCCAAAAGCTAACACCTAGAACAGACAGTGATGGAACACACTTTGTAGTAGGCATCAATCCCCCTGACTCCCTACTCTGAATGTTCAAGATGTGCAGCTTTTAATTTGAGAAAATATATATATATATACAGACAAAAACTAATGTATACTCAAAATCTATAGAAACTCTAAAATTAGGCATTACATCACTTTGAGTTTGAATTTCTCCTAAGTTTATATAGCTTCTATAGCCCATACCTGAAATGCTTAAAAATATCATAGATTTAAGGTGTGGTTTCTTCAGATTTTGGAATATTTGCATCATACATAATGGGAGAGTCTTGAGACTTTAGTCAAGTCTCACCGCGTCATAGGTGGTCTTTATCAGTTTGGCTCCTAGTTTGCAGAATATTTCCATGAGAAAATAGTGCTGTGTACTATTAGGTGGCTGTGCTGTTCTGCATATGGGCATCACTGTGTCATTTTATTCTTTATTAATATGGTATACTAGTGATTTCCACACATGGGTCATCTTTGTATATTGAGATAAATCCCATCTACAGGTTTTTGGAGTCGGTTGCTATTAGGTGGGATTATTCATATTTATCAAGGACAAAGAAGTTATTGGGTTCATCTATAGATTTTCTATTCTCAATTTCACTTTATTTTTACTTTGGCTGTATGTGGAGGTGTTGTTGGTTGATGTTGTTATTGCTGCTGCTGTTGATATTCATAGATTTGTTTTATTATTTTTTTCAAGACATAACCAAGTTGTACATTGCAGGCTGGCCTTTAGTTCATTAGCAACTCCATGGTGACCTCGAACTCAGGATCCTCCTGTCTCATCCTATGGAAGCTAGGATTAAGTATGTATACCACCATGTTGTTTCTGTTTTAATTTTTTAGATCTAATTTTCTATTTCTCTACATATTTGCATATAGTCCTCATTTATGTTTCTGCCTGTTAAGCTGAACTCTTAAAAGACTAATCAAAGATGGTGCTTTTTTTTGACATTTTTTATTAGATATTTTCTTTATTTACATTTCAAATGTTATCCCCTTTCCTGGTTTCCCCTCTAAAAACCCCCATCCCTGCCCACCTCCCCCTGCTCACCAATTCACCCTCTCCTGTTTCCTGGCCTTGGCATTCCCCTACACTGGGACATAGAGCCTTCACAGGACCAAGGGCCTCTTCTCCCATTGATGACTGACTAGGCCATTCTCTGCTACATATGCAACTGGAGCCATGAGTCCCACCACATGTACTCTTTGGTTGGTGGTTTAGTCCCTAGGAGCTCTGGGGGTACTGGTTAGTTCATATTGTTGTTCCTCCAATGGGGCTGCAAAACCCTTCAACTTCGGTCCTTTCTCTAGCTCCTTCATTAGGGACCCTGTGCTCAGTCCTGTGGATGGCTGTGAGCATCCACCTTTGTATTTTTCAGGCACTGGTGGAGCCTTTCATGAGAAAGTTTATAAGGCTCCTATCAGCAAGCTCTTGTTGGCATCCACAAAAGTGTCTGCATTTGATGGTTGTATATGGGATGGATCTCCAGGTGGGGCAGTCTCTGGATGGTCATTCCTTCAGTCTCTGCTCCACACTTAGTCTCTGTAACTCCTTCCATGGGTATTTTGTCCCCCGCCCCCATCTAAGAAGGATCAAAGTATCCACACTTTAGTCTTTGTTCTCAAGTTTCACATGGTTTGTGAATTGTATCTTGGGTATTCCAAGCAGGCAAAGGACACTGTCAATAGGACAGAATGGCAACCAACAGACTGGAAAAAGATCTTTACCAATCCTACATCTGATAGAGGGCTAATATCAAATATATACAAAGAACTCAAGAAGTTAGACTCCAGAGAACCAAATAACACTATTAAAAATGGGGTACAGAGCTAAACAAAGAATTCTCAACTGAGGAATACTAAATGGCTGAGAAGCACCTGAAGAAATGTTCAACATCCTTAGTCATCAGAAAAATGTGAATCAAAACAACCCTGAGATTCCAGCTCACACCAGACAGAATGGATAAGATCAAAAACTCAGGTGACAACAGATGCTGGCAAGGTTGTGGAGAAAGAGGAACACTCCTCCATTGCTGGTGGGATTGCAATCTGGTACAACTACTCTAGAAATCCCTCTAGCAATTCCTCAGAAAATTGAACATGGTACTATTTGAGGACCCAGCAATACCACTCCTGGGCATATACCCAGAAGATGTTCCAACATGTAATAAGGACACATGTTCCACTATGTTCATAGCAGCCTTATTTATAATAGCCAGAGGCTGGAAAGGATACAGAACAGAGGAATGGATACAGAAAATGTGGTACATTTACATATCTACTCATCTACTAAGAACAATGAATTTATGAAATTCTTAGGCAAATGGATAGAACTAGAAAATATCATCTTGAGTGAGATAACCCAGTCACAAAAGAACACATATGGTATGCACTCACTGATAAGTGGATGTTAGCCCAGAAGCTCAGAATACCCAACATACAATTCAAAGATGGCTTTTTAAACTTGGACATTACAGCTGAGTTTCCCACAACTGCTAATTTAGCTGCATGCCACATTTTTGTTTTGTTTCTTTTTTTTT
>NC_034608.1:72494087-72495359 GCF_900095145.1 Mus pahari
TTTTTTGGTTTTTTTGAGACAGGGTTTCTCTGTATAGCCCTGGCTGTCCTGGAACTCACTCTGTAGACCAGGCTGGGCTCGAACTCAGAAATCTGCCTGCCCCTGCCTCCCGAGTGCTGGGATTAAAGGCATGCGCCACCACGCCCGGCTCAAAGCATTTTTTAATTCCTCTTATAATTTCTACTTTTGTATGTATTCTTCAGTTCCATATTTTTATTCACTAGATATGTATCACATGACTACATAGAGAATGAATTTTGGTTTTTGGTTGGTTGGGTTGGGTTTTGGTGTTTCATTTCCTAGTGAACATATAAGTTATTATGCATTCTACCATTGATGGACATTAAGTTTTTTTTCTCCCCAGCTTTTTTCTATTTTGAATAAAGTTGTCATGTCTTCTAAATAGTCCCTGAAGGAAAAGTGCTAAATTGGAGCAGGTTTAGTCTTGGTATAATGCCCTGTGTGTCCATTATTCTTGTAGAACTCAACATTCTGAATTCTAATCAAAATAAAAAGTCAAGGAACTCCCATGACTGAGATACCTGAGAAGTTTTGCCCAAGACACTCTAATTCACTAAGAATTTGGGGCTGTGAAGACATTGCTTTTGTGTGTAATTTGTCTGCTCTAGAGAAAGTATTTGAGGGGAGGACTAAGTTTGGAAACTTTTACATTTTTAACTGTGTTATATTTTTTAAATGACCCAATGTCTGAGCATAATAGCTCATGTCTGTAAATCAAACACTGGTGAAGGAAAGGTAGATAGCTCTTTGTGACCAGAGGCCAGCCTGGTCAAATAGCCAATTCAAGACCATTTTTTGCTAAGTGGTGAGAGCCTGTCTCAAAAATCAAATAATCAGACATCCGGGCACCATCCCTGCCAGAGGAATGGTGTCTGCCCGGGAGCACTCTCACTGCCTGAGCTGGTAAGGGAGCCATCTTTGCTCCAGTTCACTCAGGCTCCAGTCTGCACTGGCGAGAGAGTGGACTACAGAAGCTACACAGCTTTGGGACAGACAGAAACAATCTAGCTTCTGGGGCCCACCCTGTTTCGGGCTCCAGACATCTGGGCATGTTCCCCGCCAGAGGAAAGGTGGCCAACCAGGAGGGCTCCGTCTGCCAGAGCAGGTGAGAGAGACATATCATGCCCAGGGTCCCTAGGAGTCTAGCCTGTGCAGGTCAGTGAGCAAACTGAAGAGGCATCACATCTTATGGGACAGGCCCCATTTGGGGCCTACATCTTCAGCAAGGAGGCAGATCTGAATGCCAGGCCT
>NC_034608.1:72502533-72509656 GCF_900095145.1 Mus pahari
TAAATAAAGAAAATAATAATAATAATAATAAAAGTAGGTATTGAAAACTATAAGCTTAGAGCTCACACCCCATGTAAAAACATTGGCATGGTGGTGCGTGTTTGTTATTTTTGTTATTCCAGAACTGGTGAAATGGTGGGGGTGGGGTGATGGCAAGTAGATCTCTGGGACTTACTGACCTGCCAGCCTAACCTATGTGGTAAAGATTCAGGCCAATGAGAGAACCTGTCCCAAACAAAACAAAACTGCCCTAAGGATGGCAATGCAGGTTGTCTTCTGACTTCCACACATATACATGCATACATGTTCACATGTGCTCTCATACTTCCATGCACCACATGAACACATGTGCACACATCTATTCCTCAGTACAGTTCAATTCTGAAGTAAAATCGAAGAACTGCAGCTCCTGTAGAAATAACCCATCTACCCCATCTAAAAGTCACAGATGGTTAAGGGACTGAATTTGAAATGAGTGGGCTAGCCCTAGTCTTGTCCTCTTGAGAGTGGTAAAGAGGCCCCTGCATCAAGACAACTGGCCAAGAGCAAAGAGCTTCATGTCAGGGACAGTGTGGCAATCCAGGAGCATGGTAAATGGTCATCCAATGGGAGATCCCTGTCACAGATCCAGTCTTCTGCACGTGGGAGCAACTACTTCTCAGTAGCTAGTCTCAGGGCTCTTGGTACATTCCGATCTACTTCATCAAGTCTCCAATAGTAACCCATAAAAAAGAGCACAGACCGTGGGCTCAGTGACCCAGGCTTTCTGTGATGCTGCACATGAGAAAGCAATAGCAGCAAATGATATAATGGGACCCTTGGAATGGCAGGAATTGCTCTGGGGGGAGAAAAGTGCAACACTTCATCTAAAGCTGTGCAGCATCCAAACGGACCAGGTTCCCCAAATCTCGCCATGAGTGGCAAGAACACAAAACCAAGTTGTACAGATCCAGCATACCTGCTAGCAAGTACCTCAGACTACTCCAATCTCTATAAGTAAAAAAATGAAACATCAGTTTAGTAATTTACTGCACTAAAATTGCATAGAACTTACACTGTTTTATACTAGTGAATGACCATAAAACAGACTTTGGGTTAGATATTTAAATTTTATTTATAAATGAAGAACTGAATTTTTGTTTTTTATCATATCTTTTAATTTATATTTCAATAGTGAAATAGTTTAACCATTACATTTTGGGTATGGTACACCTTAAAAGTTTGCAACCTTTATTTTTTAACATAAAAATTATATATATATATATATTGCCATCTTTCATCTCTTTCCATTTCCTCCCAGATACCCCCACCTCCATAACACCCAACTTGATATTCTTTCTTTCTCTCTCCCTCTCAAAGAAAACAATCAAAGCAAAGAACCAATAAAACAAAAGATACCAAAATAAAAAAGCTCACTATGTATTGAAATAACAATGCCTACTTGCTTCTTGGGTCCATTTGCTTGGAATACTTCTTTTCATTCTTTTATCCTAAGTTCATGCTTGTTCTTGAGGTTGAAGTGTTACCTGGATTTAGCAGAAAGAAGGATCTCTTTTCTAATCTACTCTTCTAACCTGCACCTTTGTATTGTATAATTAAGACCATTAACATTGAGAGTTATTTACTAGCAATGTTTGTTAATAATGTTTCATTATTGTGACACAGATTCTTCCCTCTTTTGATGAATTATCCTGGGATTATGTATTCCTTGTATATTATTAAGTGTAGTTAACCTCTTCAGATTGAACTTTTCCTTCTAGTTCCTTCTCCAGATCTTGATTTGTGGACAAAAATTGTTTAAATTTATTTTTAACATGAAATGTTTTCTTTTTCTAAGAATGATATGAGTGGTAGTTTTGTTGGGTATAGTAGTTTGGGCTGACATCTGTGTTCTTTCAAAGCTCTTAAACCATCTGTCCATGCCATGTCTTCGAGTCTCAACTGAAAAGTCAGATATTATTCAAATGAGTTTGCCTTTATATATCACTTGTTTTTTTCCACTACATCTTTTTTTATTCTTCTTTGTTTACTACATTTGACATTTTTATTATTCTGGAACATGGGGATTTACTTTTTTGGTTCTCTCTGGTGTTCTGTATGAATCTTCTACTGAATAAGCACCTCTTTCTTTCTATTAGGAAAATGTTCTTCTATGATTTTGTTGAAGATATTTTCCATATCTTTGTCCTATGTTTCTTCTCTTTCTATATCTGTTATTCACAGGTTTATTCTTTTCATAGTGTCCTAGACTTCCTGAATTATTCATGCAAGAATTTTTTTCTTTAACATTTTGTTTTACTGAGATATCCATTTCTTTTACCTTGTTTTCAAGACCTGAAATTCTCTTTTCTATATCTTCTAGTTTGTTGATACGGCTTACCTCTGAGGTTTGTGTTTAACATCCTGAGTTTTTCATTTCCAGTTTTATTTCACTTTGGGTTTTCTGTAGTAATTCCATTTCTTTTGTAAGTTCTAGTTTCATGTCCTAAATTGTTTTCATTGTTTTATTCAATCGTTTGCATTTTCATGGCCTTTATTAATGCTCTCTTTAGGGCATTTAAACATATTCCTAATTAGTATTTTGAAATCCTTGTCTTGTGCTTCAGCTAAATCATTTTTCTCAATGAAAGCACAGTAGGAGTACAGGCTTCTAGGAAAGGCCCTCTTGGTTGTTCATTTTTGTGTTTTTAGGTCAGGACTATGCATCTGGCTATGATATTGGAGGTGTAAACATCTGGTCTTGTCTTTGTTTGGTGGTTGTTTTACTCCTTGTTTATAGTTCTCAAATATGAGTCCTAGCCTAGTGTGGCTATGCAGTCCCTGGTAGAGAGTGGTTCTGCAGTTCATCAGGAATTACAAAGAATGCCTAGCTTAGTGTACCTTAAATTGGTTCCTAATGGAGAGTGGTCCTGATGGCTTTGGAAAGTCACAAAGTAATGGAAATAACTAGAATGAAAGATGAGGGAACAGAAGGAAAGAACTATGTGGACGCTGGGTCTGCTAGAACTGAGGACAGGAAAAGCTATGTTCCTATTCCCAATACAATATGGTTTCTGAATATGACCTCTAAATTTTAGACAAAGTTATATGACTTTAAAGTATCTGGTTCTTTCCAAATTCTTTCTGGTTCTTTCCAATTCTTTCCAAAGCATTCATGTGTGCATGTACGCGCGCGCACACACACACACACACACACACACACACACACATTTGTGCTTTGGAAAAAATTATATGTGTGTGTGTACATATATACACTTGGTTATTATATATGTGATTATTAACTGTATTGAGGATAGAGCTCAGAGATAAAGCACATGCATGAAGTTCTGTTTTTAATTCTCAGTGCCAAAGAAAGGGAGGAGGATGAAGAAGTGTTTAAGGTCTCCATTAATAAAAAGATTTATTTGTTTGAATGACAAGATGCCTAGAAATGTAATAAAGAGGATCATGTGGGTATGTGAATGTTGAACTCTACAATTACAAATTTTTGTCATTCTCTGTCTCTGTGTTAATTAAGAATGCAAACCTAATTCCTTCAAGTGATTTACAACTTAACTCTCATGGTACTCTACTCTTTGATTTTTATATTCCCACAATTAGTAAAGGAAACAATGTCTGGCAGTTATTTTAGAATTGAAGGAGGATACTAGACCTTCTGTGGCTTTTTCTTAGGGAAACAAATTCCACCTGGATATAGCTTCACTGCTTCCAAGACTGTTGCAACACTACCAGGGTCAAACGTGACGATTTTAATGGCTCCATGGAATGCTGCCACGGAGATACATAGAGTCTCTGAGGCTAGCAGAAAACACTTAAGAGAAAATTCCTCTGCCGAGGTGATGAAAGTGCCAAAGGTCTGCCAGAGTTGATGCACAGCAGTGAGAAGACCCTGTGCACCAGTCATTCCTGGAGGGGAACCAACCACCTCCTGAGTGGAGCAGGGTTTCCAGCCCTACCATTCAGCTCAGAAGCTATACAATTACTGGTAACAGAGATTCAACAGAATCTCTTTTTTTTTCTCCTCAATCTAAATACTCAGTTTATATACAGAAAACTAAGTCCTCCAATGTTCCGCGTTTGTACCTCTAACCCCCCTTCTTTCTATACTCTTTGTGGTTTGCCTCTATTTGACTTAATCTGCTACCTCAGTCCTTCTAAAAATATGTCTACAATGGATTCATGAGATTTCTCCTTTAACGCCCAAATGAAATACGCAGAAGCATTTCTAATTTTTAGTGGTAATGCGGGGGATATTTCACGAAACCATTCACAATGGCTCTCTTCTGTTGCTCTGAATATCTCAACATCCAAACCTACGCAAAAATATTCTGTAAGAATATATCAGATGCTGAGATTTCCACATTTACATCAAATAGGAGGTCACTTTCTTAGAAAAATAATTACTGGAAATATAAAAATGTTTGAACATTTTATATTTTGTTGATTAGATTTGTACAAATAGTCTGTGCTAAATTATCAGATTTCTTTCATAATTGTATGATTTTCCCAAATATAATAAACTTTCTCTAAGATACTGCAATAGTTATAGATTTTCAAAATAAGCAGACATTCATTTAGTTGATCAACAATAAAATTCCCTAATAAACAATAATAAGCTCCCTAATAAATAACTAAATAAATAAAAAGCAGCACTCCTATTATTATATTGCTAATATAACTTTAAAATAAAATAATATGAATATAATAAAATACCAATTCAGTTTAGCTTTGTAAGGTAAATGAGGTTAAAAAAAAAAGTTAAGTTACATTTACTATAAAAACAATTGCTAAGCCCTGTGCCAAGATGATTCTCCTGCTGGTCTACACAGGAACCAGTTGTATAAAATGACCAAGGCCAGGAATATAATTAGACAAGATACTTGTAGTGGTCAAAAACTCAAAAGAATACCAAAATACTCAAGAAATGAGACAATAATAACTTGGTGAAATAACTTTAAAAACTCAAAGTGAATACAAAAAAAATCTATGAAAAAATAAATATCAAACATTTAAATGCTAGAGTTTTAACTTACGTAAGCAAAAAAGAAAAGCAGATTAAAACTATTTGATAATTAATAACGAATGATCAAACTCTCAATTACACTACAAAAGTGTGCAATGGAGAGAGGGGACAGATGTTTTGATGTTATAATTGATATCAGAACCACTTTCAGGGGGGAAAAAAGAGACTGCCTTTCATTAAAAGCATAGAGACTTTTCTGGTTTGTATGAATCAGAACTAAAAGGAAAGAAACACCTACTTGATAAAGACTGAATAATTATTAAAATCTATGACCATCGTAAAGGAAAAAAGAAAGTGGCGGAAAGATAAATGCCTTGGAAGAAAGGCATGGGGCGTTTGTTAGCTGAAGAACTTCTAAGAGTGGGACCGGCTACTAGACAGTTGCAGGTAACTCCCTCTGCTGCCATCGAACGTATGTGTCCTGTCAATGGTATCAGACATGAGAAGTCTTTCCTTACAAGCGTGCTTCTGGCAGAGAAGCAGGGAAGAGCCCAGCTGTATTTCAGACAGTTCAGTGTGTACTGAGCAATTCTTGAGAGTTAGATTACTTGGTCTCTATCCTGTCTATTCCAGTTTCTCAAATTGCATATTCATTTACTAAAACGTTTTTCTAAAAGTTAATAACCTATCAACTTTCATTAAGTATGAAATTCTTAAGTCTGTCCCTTCTTTATATGAGAGGTAGAGGGGACAGATTATAAAATAGTGTGTGTGTGTGTGTGTGTGTGTGTGTGTGTGTGTGTGTGTGTGTTAAGCACTAGATGAGGAATCTTAAAATTATGTAGAAATGAAAAAAAAATCGACAATAAAAATAGGATGGTGATTGCTTTTATTGATTCAGAAAGGTATCAAGCCGGCATTTATCACTTTAGTAATATATATATTAGGAATTACATATATGTATATATTAGGAATACACCACACACACACACACACACACACACACACACCAGGACAAAAAAAAGAGAACAGTGGTCTTTAGGTCAACCAGAGGCAAATGAAGACGAAGGGTCTACTTACATTCCTCAATGGCAGCAGCTTAGGCAAGAAGTCCCATAAAGAAACTGACTGCCCCATGACTACATGACTTCTGTGTCAGCCAAGGACATTTCCCTACTGGGTGTGCATGAGAAAAACATATTACACTGTAGAAGATTTAACGATTACTGTAATGGAAATGACCCAGAAACAAGACATTTTATTGTTTTTATTCACTAAAGACGCTCTGAGCCTTTGGAGAATAAAGGCCCACCATATGAACACAAGAAATACTTAGAGAAGGAAGTTTTATATTTTTAATCAGTGATTGACCCTGAATTTCTTTCATATGTATAATTGCTTCTAACTTTGTAATCTACCTTTTCATTATAATTATTCTTTTTCATATTCTTTATCTTGTATGATAATGAAAAATAATAATAAAATTAAAAATAAAACTTAGTTGTTTTAAAAAGTACATGGTTTCTGTTCATAATAGCCCCTCTATTGATTTACTGTCAAAGGCAATCTAATACCCCTGTCCTCACAAGTCAGAAATTCACACTGTTGTGTTAAAGTTTCTTTAGTGCTGTTTAAACTGTCTAATACAATAAACCAGTGCTCTTCTCAGCATAAAATACTTTGGTATACTCAAGTAGTTTGACACAGCTTGAGAAGTGTGAACATAAATCCGTCTTCAGTATCCTTACTATTTTTATTTACAAACATTGGGAGAAGACTTTTTAAATGGGCCAGGTATGGCAACTCACCTTTAATCCCAGCACTCTGAAGGAAGAAGCAGGCAATCTCTATATGTTCAAAGCCAACCAGGGTTGCATAGTTAGTGAGACACTGTCAGGAGGAGAGAAAGAGGGGGAAAGGGTGGGAGAGAGAGAGAAAGGGGACCATAAAGCATTACACTCATTTTCTAAATGATTCCGACCCATAAGAGTATCTGAAAGGATGGACTATCCAGAGACTACCCCATCCGGGAATCCATCCCATCATCAGCCACCAAACCCAGATATTAATGCACATGCCAGCAAGATTCTGCTGAAGGGACCCTGATATAGCGGCCTCTTGTGAGGCTATGCCAGTGCCTGGCAAACACAGAAGTGGATG
>NC_034608.1:72509836-72540282 GCF_900095145.1 Mus pahari
CCATCATTGGGAAGAGAGGCCCCTTGGTCTTGTAAACTTTATATGACCCGTCACAGGGGAAGGCCAGGGCCAAGTAGTGGGAGTGGGTGGGTAGGGGAGTAGGGGCAGGGATGGGGTATTGGGAACTTTCGGGATAGCATTTGAAATGTAAATAAAGAAAATAATAATAAATAAATTAAAAAAAAGAGTATCTGCCTAAGTTTTTATGTAGAAAAGTTCACTCTGTGCTCTTTTTGTGTGCTCTAATATTTAATGCAAAACACTCATATTCAGATGCAATTATTTGTACCTTAAAGGTAAAGGACACTCAACTATGGCCAATAGTGCATGTGAAATGCAGAAGATCCAAAGGACTATTCAAAGATAGAAAGTGAAATAAGTTTCTATGCACTTCTGAGTATCGTCTTACCTAAACACTTCAGGACGCTGTTGTATGTGAGTGCCCTCCTTACACCATCATTGTGTGTTTTCATAGGTCATAACGTAGTTTTAAAAAGCATAGATTTCATAGCTACTGAAGAAGATAATAAAACGTCTTAATCTATCATCAATGATTTCAGGTTAATTTTAATCATTTGTATCAATAACACTAGGAACAAAAACATGTACATAAATCTTATGTGAAGATCATTTATTTTTTCCTCTCCAGGGAAAAATATTAGAAGCTATGAGCCCAGAGAACAGGAAATGACATGATCATAGGATTTATTTATTTATTTATTTATTTATTTATTTATTTATTTATTTTTACTTATTCTGTGAGCATGAAATGACTTGTTTTGTGTCCTAACCAATTTCTTGTGAAGAGGCAACATGGTCTAAGCACTGCTGAACACTGAGACACCACGTACCCCATCCCCCAGAATGCATCAGTCTTCTTCAGAAAAGAGATTTCGGTAAAAGGCAATGTTCCTCCGACCCTGCTGTTTGTCAGTGGACACATTGCTTATCCTCTCAGTCACGCAATCCCTCTATCCTCGGACCTGAATGTTCCCTAAGACATGATAATGTCAAGGACAATGTGTGGAAATCAGAAGAGGAAGAGATGAGACCACGGGCCTTTATTGCTTGAAAATTATCAGTGAGATAGGATAGACTTGATTCCTTGGGAGTTTCCAAACTCTTATTTACCAATTGATTCATCTTGAAAATCAAGCCATAAAACATCAGGACAAGGGATGACCCTGATGACCAAATCTGCTCCCCTACCACGGCAGCCGTCTACACTCCCAAAATTTTATGGGCCTCCCTAAGTGACTCAAGAGATGGGAATTGTACTACTTCTCTTGGGAGAATGTTTGTTTTTTTTTTTTTTTCCTTTAAATCTTACCCGTTATGAAAGTCTTCCTGAAGAAATGTTTTCCCTTTTCTTCAGTTCATTCATTACCCATAGATAATCCCCTAAAGACCACCTTCACAATCCCTCTCCTTCTCGGGGACTTAGAACGTCAATTATCTGCAAATGACTATCAGCAGCAGCCCCCCGCCCGCCCACCCTATTCTCGTGCGTGCGTACTCCTTAGCTCTTCAGCCAACCTCCACACATGCAGTTCTCTTCATCTTTCCTCATACATCAAAACCTCCAGCTGCTTAATCATTTTAGCTCCTCTAATAAGCAGAGAATTGGAGGGGGGATTATGGTTTCCTTCTCAAGTTTTTCTCATGTCAGCTGCATCCCTTCTTCTCAGCCTTATGCCAGATCCTCTGTATGCCAATAGCCATTCATCAGCAGAAATGAGGTTTTCCTGGAACGCTGTGCTCTATGGCGAAAAGGGGGGTGGGGGGAAGCCCTCTACCCATAAGTTATTTCGACGGTGAATTAATATTTATACGAACTATAGTAAAGAGGAAAAATTCCGGAAGAAACTTGGAACAAGCCTACAATTTTAACCCACTGAGAAATTTTTGAACTTAAGTACAAATTACAGAATAGTGTTTCTCTTAAATGTGAGCTAGCAAAAGAGTCAATTACCCTTTGGAAAAGAAAGCATTGAAGAAAACAATGAGAAGAGACCCTCTTCTTTGAGCACTCTTTGCATAATTGCCAGTTGCCTTCATCCCCAAAGAGACTCATGCACAGCATAACCATTGACTTCTTCTTTCCTTAGCACCAGGTGGACCTCCCCTCCTCTGCCCAACAGAACCTTCTCTTTTGCCCAGTTTCTTCCCCAAACTCACACACTATCAAGATCAGCCCCACCCTCTTCATGAAACCTGCCTTAAACTCCGTGATGTTTGATGTGTATGTCATCAAACTATGTTATCTCATTACTCATTTGTTACTGCTTAATAACCATTACCTCAATATGGATTTATCATAAGTATTCATTATATCCCTAAAGAATTAGTCCATTGGTTTTTGTTTTGTTTTGTTTTGTTTAGCAAAGTCGTCGTTTGCAGTATTCCTTTTTTCTAGTTGCAGTGAGAACCTATGAGAAAGCTCACAAAATTTGAAAACTTAAGCATTCATAAAATATTACATTTATTGGTATATAAAAACAGGCACACAATTATTAATGTGCAAACACTTCTTTCCCGCACTTTAGTTTCTGCTCCTGGAGGAAAATAAGATTTGGAAATGCCAATAGATCTGTATTTCATATGGAACTTTATTCCCATATTCTCTAGAATTCCGTCCATACCTTTTACCTCCTATAAAAAACGTTGCTATTTTCTATTTCTACTAATATTAGTTTACTTCTCTTCATTCTTTTAATCTCTCTCCCTGAAGAGTTAATGATACGAAGGCAGCTATTCCAGTTGTTGTAATCCCAGTTGTTTTCGAGCCTAGTAGTTAGAGATCGGCACCATTGGTCAGAGTACAAGCGAAACGGTCGCAGACTGTTCTCGTCAGCAAAGCCCTGCTCCTTGGCATTTCCTGTAAAGCTCTGTGTGCTTTTCTCTTGCATTTCTCTTTTTCTTCTTTAGCTATTGACCAAGTAGCCCGGACTTAAAGGGGCCTCTGTAAATGTGCGCCCCATAGCTGAATCACAGGCCCAAACTTACCAACAACAGCCACAGTTTTCCTTTCAAATCTGTTGTCCTTCTCCCGTTTCAGGATTCCTATAAGCTCTGTTGTGTTTCTTGCAGTGGCCCCTCACTGAGGATGATACTGTGCATCTTGATGACGCCACAAACTCTAAGGATATCCTAAATGAAGCCAATCTCTGAAATCTCCTGCATGTGCCAATAGAAGACACTCCCCCCCACATTACTCAGGTAAACCTCGTGAACAGTAACTGTGGGCCTCCAGACACCACTGAGCTCCTACTGGCTGGAAATGGATTCTTGCTTTTAGAATGTTTTCACTATACAAATAACAGCACCATGGAGATACATTGATTCCTAGGCCCATGTGACAACTTAATAGGCATCAGAAAACTGTGTGTAGGCAAGCCAGACAGAACTTCCCCCATCTTCCTTCCATTCTTACTCTACTTACTGGTAGCCTATCAGTACTCCTTTGCTGAGTCCATTTGAAGAAGAAGAATAGGAAAACAAGATATTCTTTGAAATGAGATTCAGTTGAAATCCATGTTTCTTTGGCCCTATTTTGGACAAGTTATTGTTGAATTTGTTTCTTTCCTTGTGTAGCTACAACACTACTGACCTCAATTATATAGTGATTAGCTAAAAGGCTATACAATCGGGCCGAGTTGAGTTCTCACCACTGACTTTCCTTGAGTCAATTACAACTTTATCTCGGTCTGTTTGTCATTTAAAGTACCTTAGTGACAGTGAAGCGCATGTGAGTTAAATGAAATAATCTGTGTACAGACACTGGGCAACTGATACATAAGAGATTTATATTGGTTTATATGATCTATAAATATATATTTCATTTCATTCTTGAGACACAATCAGACACATGGAAAGGAATAACCAAGTAACTGCCAATGCCAAGATCAGAGAAAATCCGAATAAACAAATTTTACATTATATCTGCCACAAAAGTCTGGCTTCAGATAGTGCTTTAATGGTTAAAATAACTATGCAGAAAAGCATTAGTTTAGGAAAGAGTGTTGAGAACCATCTCTTCGATAAACGTATGTGTTTTTCAGTTGTGAATAAAAAACCACTACAAGTTTTCAGAAAGCAGGCTATTATCATATCATGTGTTAATAATTAGTTTTTGATTTATTATCTAAACCTTTAGGTACATTTCAAAATGAAACCTACATTAATTTTGTTTGTTTTCTATGTGTGTGTTGAGATGGTGTCTTACTATGTAACCCCGACTAAGCTTCAAACTCTCAGAAATCCTTGTGCCCTAGTCCCTTAAATTCTGAGACTATGAGAATGTGCAAATAAACCCAGCTTGTAGTGTTTTGTAAGTAATCACTAAAGACTTTTAATTTTTTTAAAAATATAATAGCACCAATTCTAATATATATTATGACTGGAAGAGACATTAAATCTGCTACTAAAAACTAACAAAGAAGCAGGCTCACTCTAAATCACCAAACCAAGAGCATGAATACAGCGAATCATGCTTTCCTTTGCTGATGTAGATTCTGTATTTCAGGGAGAGTTTGACCCCAGTTCAATTGGACCAGCTTTTCACCTTACTTTCCTTGCCTTAGAACTAGAAGCACTAGAAAATGTATTTTGAAAGACAGTGGGTTTCTAGGAAAACGAGGATAGATTCTTATGTGCATGGCGCAACTGTTCAAAGCATGACACCAATCTACAAGCTCCTGACTATGTCAAATACATGATTTTAAGTTTCGAAATGATAAAAGGGCATTTAGTATTCAAAAGCGAGCAGCAAATGTCATTTTTATGCAACACAACAATAAAACATGTTCTCTCAAAAATGTCTAACTTGAGAACAGATGCCAGACAACAAATCTTTGTAGTAAAAATGCCTCCATTGATATAAAAGGGGAAATGAGACTAATCTTCAGTATCAATTCTTTAAAGTTAAATCTTAAGTCAATAAAAAAGGTTCTATTTTTTATGATTGAAATGTCATGTACTGTTGTACAGTTTGATATTACCACACATATATGTAATATATAGTAATCGGATGAGGGTAATTTCCATGCCCAACAAATATTCATCATCGTGAATGAATATTTAATTCATCTAATGTCAAGAAGATATTTTGACTGGCGGGACTCACACAGGGTCCCAGATAACCACCCATCTGGTTTCTCTGTCTTGTCACACAGTACTGGAACTTAGGACATGACAGCCAGACCTGGACTTGGAATTTAATCCCTTCATTCCTGAGACATACTGAGTCACTTCCTTATTGTAAGTAGTCATTCCACGAGCTTTCAGTAAAGCTGGATTTCAAAAATAAGCCCAGGAAAAAGGAGAGATAACACTCATAAAGATTAGCGTTTTAAAACCAACTGGTTCTTTTTCCTGACTCAATGTGAAAAACATCCAATAAGTTTGAACCACCAAATTGCTTACAAGAGCACAACTTTACAAATTTTATATACAATAGATAACACTTAAAAATCCATCAGTCCATTACTATACAATCAGTAAGCTCTCAAAGATACTGAAATTGCAAGTTTAGACTAGAACATGACATTAATTTTAAATTACATAAAAAGACAGTTTAAACTCATTAAATATATATTTCTTCCTTCTTTTTTAATAGTCACAATGTTCCTAACACAAACTTATCATAAGAAATTCTGTTTTAATAGAAAGAAATGAATTAATAGAAAGAATGAATTCATGCCAGAAAAATGTAGGTATTAATCCCTCATGATGAATAGTCAAAGTTGTTGACCAATGCTGTCCAATAGGACTTCATGGGATGTTTAGCATCTTCTTTGTACAGAAAAAAGTTTAATGCATGGCTAATGCACCTAAGAAACTGTATCTTCAACAATATGAACTAATCAGTAACCCCAGAGCTCTTGTTTCTAGCCTCATATATAGCAGAAGATGGCCTAATCGGCCATCATTGGGAAGAGAGGCCCCTTGGTCTTGCAAACTTTATATGCTCCATACAGGGGAACGCCAGGGCCAAGAAGTGGGAGTGGGTGGGCAGGGGAGCAGGGTGGGGGGAGGGTATAGGGGACATTCGGGATAGCATTTGAAATGTAAATGAAGAAAATATCTAATAAAATAAGTTTTAAAAAAGTAATATTAATATTAAAAGTATGAGCTGTACTTCCTTACCCAAAAATAAATAAATAAATAAATAAAATTATGTAACTCAAAAAAAAAAAAAGAAACTGTATCTTCAATTTTATTAATTTTAATTCACTGAATGGTAATAGATGATAAAATGAAAACACTGAATCTTTGTAATGGCACAGTCATTCTCAAAAACTCTATTTCATATACTAGAGTGTCATTGCTAATAATTGTGAAATAGGACAGATATGGTGGCATATACCTGTAATCCCAGCATTTAGGAGGGGGAGGCAGGAGGATCAGATGTTCAAGGTCATCATCCTTAATCACATAGCAAACCCAAGGTCAGCCAACTCAAGGCACTATGTAAGACCCTATCTCAAAAACACCAACCAAAATATTTTATGAAATACAGAAGATTTTTTCAAATGTGTGTTAGCAGGCTCTCTTCCAAATATCTCTACACTAACAAAAGTGAACTTAAAAAAATTCTTTACTTGTTTTTAATGTAAGTTAAATCAACTAATAGTTGCAGAGTGTATTTTCCTTCTTTCAAACACCACCACAATTTGAGGATTGAAGGTATATTAGGTTCTTCAAGGAAAGCTAACATCCAGGCAACCTCTGCCTGAGAATGCCTTTTGAACCAAAGCCTACAGTTTATTTGCCCACAATCTAATTTCCCAGTCACTGAACAACACTGAATGGCCTCTTGTTGGATTAACATCATTTGTTAGTTACTAGGGTTTTCTCCCTATCCAGGATTGCCGTAATTGTATGCGTCATTGGAGCTGCTTGGGTGATGTTAAAATAAAAACAACCCATAAAATAAAGAGAAAAAAAATCACGTCACCACTGGACCGAGTTCTGAAAAGACATTTCATTGTTGAGGACGAGTCATAATGGGGGAAACTTGGTAGGTTTCCTGGTTTGTTTAAAATAAAGTTTTAATATGAAAATTAAGCAGGTAAACATAAAATCTCCTTTTCTTCTGTTTTTCCAACCTCAAATGAGGCCCATTGCTATCCAATGTCCTCTGAATCAGTGGAAAATACCTATCTGCAGGTCAGACTCGGGTGGAGTGGAGTGGAAAGAGCAAGGGAAGGTCTTTGAGGATATCCACAATGGGCTGTGTTTGCCTTTGCATATCTAAGGTTGGGGGGAACTGTGGGAGTGAATTTTTTTTCTTTGCTTAGCCAGATGTACTGTTTCTATGGTTTTAGAAACACCAGTGAACTATAGTTGGCATAAGCTATACTGTATATCTCAGAGTTGACAAATCAATATAATAATTGGAAGGCTTCCTTCAATAATTCAGCCCAACTTGGATTTTGTTTCTTTACCTGTGAATCCCAAACCAAATCAGTCATTGTGTTCCAGGGCTAGAGACTGCATGAGTGCGTGGTGCCAAGTGGAGGCCATCTGCTCTTTGTTATCACTTATTCCCTGAGGGAAGCCATTGTATATAATGTCCATTGTTTTAATTGGTTCTCAGTCATCAGTCCACTCAGATGCTTATATGGAGCTCATTACTGTTTAAATGATCTCTCCAACCCAATACCAGCATCGCCATGTACAGCCAGGCTAGTCAGTCTATCCTTCGCCATGTCTGTGGCTATAAATATGCTTTGACCAAACCCACTCCACATTCTGCCTTCCTCTGGGGTCCTGCTGCCTACAATGAATTTCCTATGCTCAAAGTCCATGAATGTCGATTCTGTTTTGCCAAATCCCTGTGGATCTAACTGCATCTAAGGGATAGGGCAACTCTCTACCCCAAGATCTACTCTGCTGGAAACACTTCTCTTCCTTTCCCCCGACTCTCCATTGTAGAGAAATACATTCCATTGGTTACATTTTTTATTTCTGTGGCAAATAGCTGACAGGAAGCAACTTGAGGAAGATAGAATTTTTACTATGGCTCCCAATTGAAGAGAACTCATTCTCTTGTGGAAAAGAAGGCATGGTATCAGGTATTCAGAGTGGACCTGCTCGTTATAATCCCTTCCAGACATGACCAGAGATTCGCTTCTAACTCCCATCAAGCTGAAAGTCACTAATAACCATCTCATTCTTGTTCTTTGAATCTTTAAATTCTTTGACAACTATTTAAATCTCCTACATTCAGCTTTTGAAAAGTAAGGTCAAACACTAATTTTTTTCACTGTTACATCACCAGAACTAGAAGCAACAAGAGATGCAATGACTAGAATACTGGTTTGAGGAAATATCAGATGGGAAATATGAAGTTGGAAAAGGAAAAAATTGCTTAATGCATTATTTTAAGTGTAGATACTTCTTCCTTCAAGGTAGAAGGAGGGTTTTGGTAACTGATAATGCTGTATTTAGATGTGTGCAACAGACGAAAGCCAAATGTAAACCCACAATGGTCTCCATTTTCATAGCTGACATATATCTTGGTCCTGAGCATCTTCTAAGGTACCATTTATCTGGAATGTGAGATGCTGAAGAAAGGTCTTACATCTGAACATTCTTCCTCAATCGCAAATCATTTTCTCATTAGATCCATGTCAAGGAGAGACTCCTACACCAGCTAGGGAGTGAAGTCAATCCAGCCTGATGGCAAGTAGCCTTGCTTTCTATACTACAAAGAAACACCAGAAAAGAAAAAACTTTGTATTTTCAAGCTGATTTACTTTAAATTTAGCCTTTTATTTAATTAAACATTACATCATTTTTCCCTTCCCTTTCCTCCCTTCAATCTCTCCCATATAGTCCCTTTGCTGTCTCTCAAAACTATGCTCTCTTTTTCTTTTGTTAAATATGTGGGTGTGTGGGTGTGCATGTGTGTATTGTATATACATACACATCCTTCTCAGGTCTATTTAGTGGTGCTTGTTTGTATACTGAAAGCTTTTTTTTTTTTTTTTAATGTACTTTTTTGTCTGAATTCGGAGTCACAGCTCCGAAGGGCAAGCTGTTACTGGATCAGAGCCCTGACTGACTCACTTGGTTCTGTGTGGATTTTATACTTCAAACAGAATCAAGGTGGAGGAGAAATCACTCTCCACAGCCCATGTGTCTGCTTCCCGCTGCATCCATGCACAACTTCCTTTCTATCCAGTCAACAAACATTTGCGGGTCTCCTTCATGAACAATTCTAGGCACTACAGTACTAAGAAATAAATGACAAACTTTGTCAGTAGTTTACAATCCAGTGTTGTGAACCTCCTCGGCCTGTTTCTTTTTTTTTTCCTTTGTTCCTTTGCTTATCTTATTTATCTACTTCTTGCAAAGAATTTATAAAGTGTTATAGCTCTGTACCATGCACACTTCTAAGGGAAAGTATATTTCCTCTCTAGCATCCACATAAAGGAATATTATTTTCTAACTATATTGTTATCCAGGTGTTCACTAAACGATACACTCAATTGCTAGAAAATGCAATTTCAAAATCTAACATGCAATAGTGAATGGTCAGCATTGCATGTGTGGGAGGATGGGTAGTGGGTGTGGGTGTGGATATAATTAAAAATTTTGTTCTCTACAACAGATCAATTGGAAAAATAGTTTAAAATTAGTTTTAAAGCAAAGCTTAAACTCTGTAACATTGCTATATACTATGATTTTCCTTCACTTATCCTTGCTTGTCTGTGAAATATAGTCTTTATCATTTTATCACCTCAATTCAAGAGTTTGTTCATAGACGGTATGGATAATTTTACAAGATCATTATTTGGTATGTGCTGACATAAATAATATACATTGACACGCATGTTGCTATTATTCATGCCAATCATGAAAAATTATATATCATTAATTGTACATACCACTCAGATGTTTTATTCTCTTCTGTAACCAAGTATGCCACCAAGAGTGTTTCACATACATTTTCCAGAAAAGAAAAATCTGCCTTCATCTTATGCCCTGCTTCATCTTATGACATTTTTCCAACTCATTATTACCCTGAGAGATGGGAATAGTAAATAAAGCCTAAATGTAACTACAACCAGAAGCTTAATTTACTATACCTGCTGCAAGAATATACCCATGCTCCTGAAATGTTTCTGGCAAACTATGTCATTTTGTTGCATGACAACTTTCTACCTTAGCTTGACATTGATGGTTAGCTAATCCTTGGGAAAAGGCACACACATGCGGTGGTTTATTCAGTTTGGAAATTATTTCAGAGTGAAAAGTGACCTCCAAAATAAACCTGCTTTAGCTGCACATAATATTTTCCCCCAGAAGTGCCTATAAAGTCTGCTAAAATAAGAAAGTGCTCATTATTTTTGATAAACAGTGAAGACTGGAAATTCATATTTCATTTTAGTACCACAAGTGCGGAGCTGAGATACAGTAGCGGGCTTTTTTTTTTTTTTTTTACACAACATAATGGCCTATTATTTTACGAATTACTATTTACGTTTTTTCTGTAGCTTAACCCTGAGTAAATTCTACTTTCCTTCTGTTGCTAGCTAAGTGGGAAGAAAATTACCTCCAACTCTACCAAGTGTCAAAGCTGCCTTAAAATCTTGCTATTTAAAGGGGATATAATACCAATAAGTCTGAAGTGCTTAAGCACTCACAGTGAAGACATACAGGTCTGGGTTGTGTAGTTTGTGACAGAAATCTTAAATTAGTCCAGCAGTGTAGATTGGTAACTTTCTCAGAGGCGACAAGAAAAACATGTCCATGCTTTAACTAGTCGTGATGGTACTCAGTAAATATAGGCCTAATAAAGGGCAAAGAGTATATGAGTTTCTCCAATTCGGATTTTTTTTTTTCCTGGTCAGAACTTTGAAGTTTTTAAAGCTTTGTTCTCTTCCTCTCTGCCAGGCCAATAAAAAGAATTATTATTACTACCACATTTGTGTGTCTTGGATTTGAGTTTTGGCTAATGCAAGCACTTTTTACAACATGATCTTGGTTGAAGGAGCAATTAGAATTAAGAAGTCTTATCCAGCAATTACAGTACTTATTGCAGTTAGGATAGTAACTGAGTAAGTTGACGACTTACTGAGTTACCCAACACTACATTTTTATTTTGCTTTTAAAGTTATCAAAAGCCTGGTGATGGAGGTTTGTAAGGACTTCGTGGTAGCCAGATTTGAAGTCTGAAGCCTTGTCTGCCACCCTGCGAGCCATCAAAGGAGGCCTGTACCACCACTCTCTCCATTTTCACAACAGGATATCTGGTTTCTTTTATGAGGATACAGCTATGTTAATTTGGTTTAGTGGTTTGTTGGAGGTAAGCAGGCTCTTCACAGCACAAACATCAAAATCCCCTTGAAGCAGTTCCTTGTTAATAGCTGGAGTCTGATTGGCAGATTAGCATTGTAAAGTGTGACTTGGTTGGATAAATATGTTTAGTCTAGTAAGCACTTTAGTGATTGAGTGTCTGTTAATGGATAAAGGTGGATTATGGTGAAACCTCGACAGGCTGTCGTTGGGCACTTAGCGTCTGAGATGCCAAGAGCAATGGGAAAGAAACGGACACTACAACACAGCTGAAGGACTAGCAATGCTTAAAGTATGCAGGGCTAACATTGGCATTGGGAGTTCCAATATAAATTCTGATGTAACAGAAAGATCAGCAGACCTAGTGGAAAGACTTTTCGGATTCTCGCAGATACAAGATAGGCATGTCCCATGGACACGCTTTAAAACTGGACATCTTTTTATGATATTCAAGGGTCAACAAGAACTGACACATAAGAAGTTCAGGAGAGTTTTCTGATGTTCAAAAGCACAGACCTCCTGCTGGAATTTTTGCATTTGTATAATCTGAAAGAAGAGTGGGGATCTGAGAAATGGGGAAGGAGGATTAAGAGTTATTAAAGAATGTGGGCATATCTGTCTATCTGTACACATGGTTGTACAGAGAATTTTATACTTTTTGGGAAAAAATAAAACATGGTTGAAGGAATCAAGGCTAATTTCCTCCCTTCTACCCCCAAGCATCTGGAAATGAAGATTTTTGCCATTTCTTCCGTTGAAAGGGGTACTGGGATTCTTCATGAGAGCCACCAGGAAAAAAATGTCACTTTTTCCTTCTCAGGTGAACATGCAAAGGTATTTTTATGAGGTGAAAATATCAGTTTACTCAAGGACCTTGATGGTGTTTTAACATCCCAGGCTCTGAGGAGAGGACGCAGGAACGTCTGTTCCTAGCTGGTCATGAAACGCTTAAGATTTTAGGAACTCTTACGGTTTTATGGATTGGCTTTTCAACTGAAGACAAACATATTTCAACCATCTTTCTTCGAGATACTTCCAGATACTGCTCAGAGCTCACAGATCCTTTATTAGAATCAAGACCTTGGGCATATATCATTTAACAATGCTGCTCAAGGCTTTATGTCTCTAACTTCTTATCCATTACACTTGAGCCAGACTGGTTTCTGCTAGGTTAAATGGTATCAAAACCCACATTCTATGAAGATGAAATCAAATTAAACCATGTCTTCTAAATAGAAGAAAGAAAAGTTTCTAAATCCCTTCATCTCCTCTCGTGGTATATGATGTCACTCTGGTACCCTTGACCATAGCATTTCACTTAGACATGGGTAGAGCCAGATAAGAAGAATGAAGTTTATACCTCTTCATTCCCAGTGCAGGAACAGATAGATATCTGATAGTTTGAATATTGAGTCCAGTAGACAAACACTGACAACTTGCTATATTTTTTGCATCTCACCAAATTTGACACTCTAGAAGAAAGTCTTCCTTCTCTTTTCCCAATATTTGCCAATTAAATTCCTTCCATGATGTGCCTAATTTGGTCTTTATTGGTAGACATATACATACCCATAGGTATATACATTCATCTACTCACTTGACAGATATTTATAGAGTCCCTATCGTGCACAAGGTCCTGGGACTAAAGAACTGACTAATCTCAGAAAACTTACTTTCTAGTGGCAGGGGAACAAAAATAAGTCAAGATAACGTCTTGAACTTTAGGAAGGAAAGTATGCACCCTGCCCCCCACTGGCAAGAATAGATTCTATATCTTCCCATCATCTCTGATACAAGTCCTTTTTAACCACTAATTGAGCGTTCCTCAGAATTGTGTGATTCACTCACCTTTTAGGACCCACAAGGATTCACAGTGCCTGGTGCTCACAGAGCTTCCTTGCTCATCAGTCAACCTTGCTAAAGAGCCACTTGGAGCCACTCCTGTGTCTACTTTAAGAACTCCTTTCTTTTCTTTTCCCTCATCTTTCTAAATACAAACGTTTATTAAGATCCAACAATGTCTTGCTTTCCATGACTCATTAAACCCACCCCACACTGAGATCCCCTTCTCTGCAGTTTCCTGGTACAACAGGAAAGAAGTAAAGAGAAGAGAGGCAGAATGTGCTTTCAGTTTTCTGGTATTAGATGTTAATGCTATTGTAATACATGTCAAAGACCAGATGACAGACTAGCAAGACAGTAGGGAACAGAAATTCATTACCTAACATTGGACAAGTCATGATCCTTATGGATACAAGCTTGCCACATGGTATTGATGGTTATCAATATAATGGCACAATCAGTTTGCTTTATTGGTGAAATTGGACCTTTACAGCAACAAATCTATACACATACACCTACACACACACACACACACACACATACACACTTTCCTTATTTCTGTGTGTTTATGTATGTGAGTGCATTTTGTTTATAAGTGAAAAAATAACCTTTGGTGTCATTCCTCAGGATCTATCTATCTTCATTTTTGAGGTATGGTCTCTTTTTGGCCTGAAGCTCACTAAGTAGGCTAAGCTGGCTAACCAGTGAACTTCAGAGATCTGCCTGTCTCTGCCTTTCCAGCACTGGAATTACAAATATGTGTCACAATGGCCTGGTTTTGTTAAATGGCTTCCGTAGACAGACCTTGGGTCTTTGCACTTGTGCAGCATTCACTTGATCAATGCCTCCCCACTTTTCTTTATTGCTATGGTGTAAGACATTTCTATTTGTTCCTGTGCTATTGGTTGAAGAGAACTGTATATCTACATATGAGCGTTGATGCCAATCTTGAGAATCACATCTGTGGCCTAAGAGCTTCCAGAATACTAGAGTATAGCTGGTGGTAAAGGAAAAAGTACAGAGTGTCCAATTCTTCTACCTTATCTGTACACACTGAGACATTGTAGAATATTTCATGAGCATTTGGTTTCTGTTTCCTGATTGACAAAGAACACAGCCCACTCTCCAAATAATTTGTTCAAAGGAAACTTAGAATGCTCTTAGGTTTGTGATGCTTGCCTTATTAGGTCAATGAGATGCAAAGAAAACTGCATATGACTCTGATTTCTCCTTTTAGACACTATGACAACACAGGTCTACTTACTCCAGTGTCCTTATTGTTGCACAAAGAACTTGCCTTGCTCCCACTAGTTGGACAAAGAAAAGGTCCATTTCCCTTACAGCCCCTGAATTTGTGCTAGATTTTATATTCTCAACTTCCTTGCTTATATTCCAATTCTTTCTTGTTTCTTTCATGGAATCTTTACTTGAAAAGAGGTGAAATTGGGTCTGGTGAATCACATATTTTCTATAGGAAGACAAGGCAACAAATTTTACCAGAAAAAAAAAGCCACATCACTTAATATGCCAATATGTTAGCAAATGACAAACCAAAATGATGTTTATATTGTTACCACATGCATAAAATTCTTACCAACGTATCAGCCCAAGGGTAAGATGTTAACACTTGGTATTAACTTCAGAGCGTTGACACCAAATATGAGAATATTCACAAATTTTCCAGTCCTGCTCTTCCTCAACATATAAGCCTAGACCAGCTAAGTCCTGATGCCTACACATGCCTTTCTAGCATCTTAGCACAACCGCAAAGACTAACAAATAGACTTTGAGTCATAATTTGCCTAACTTTGACCTTGAACCTTAGGTCAAAGAAGATTTAGAATGACTGCCCAAAGAATGAGTATGAAGTACAGAGTGTTTTGAGGGTCAGAGGAAGCAATGGTTAAAGAGCCAATCAGACTTAAAAGATAACCCTTTCCAAGTTAATAACCATGCTCACTTTCAATTGCCAAACTAAAAATTATATAAGCTAAATATTTTCTCTATGTGTTAGATTAGTAGCTTATATCCTTGCATGAGGCCATGATAGGGTTATGGGTTCACAGTCTTCCATGACTTAACTCAAGGTATCAGCCACAGCTAGGTTCTTATGTGGAAGTCAGGACCCTCTTCCATGTTTATTAATTTTGTTATAGTCTGTTCATTGTGGCTTCTTTAACTTAAGTCCTGTAGCCAATATTTGTCTTATGTTGGTTGATTTATTTGACAGTTGCTGGTTGGGAACGATCTCCATATCTGAACTTCTTGCATTGGCCCTTTCACCTTTCATAGCATTTGCTCATTCTTTCTGGAAGGATCATTCCTTTCTAATGGTTCATCTAACTAAATATTCTAACTTTATTTATGATTTATTTAAAGCCATTGACTAAGGACCTTATAATCACATGAACTTGACTTTTTGTTTGTTTGTTGATTTTTGTTTTATTTTAACCTCTCCCTGATGGTTTTACCATGCCTAAATTGTAAATAATTACAGTACCTATACAAGTGGGCTGGAGAGATGGCTTAGCAGTTAGATTTGTTGCTTCTCCAGAAGACATGAGTTCGAGTCCCAGCACCTGTGTCAGGTGGCTCGTAACTGACTACAACTCCAGCTCCAGGGGATTCAGCACTCTTTTCTGGCCTCTAAGGGCAGTTGCTCACATATGACATACATATGCACACACAAATAAAAATAAGTCTTCTTTTAAAAAAATAAAGATACCTACATGAAAGACTATGAGAAGTGAGAGCTCTAATTCCGATGGGCGGTGGTGTCACACACCTTTAATCTCAGCACTTGGGAGCCAGAGGCAGGAGGATTTCTGGGTTTGAGGCCAGCCTGGTCTACAGAGTGAGTTCCAAGACAGCCAGGGCTACACAGAGAAACCTTGTCTAAAGAGAGAGAGAGAGAGAGAGAGAGAGAGAGAGAGAGAGAGAGAGAGAGAGAGAGAGAAAGAGAGCTCTAATTCCTTGGTGTCCTCCATCCCCTCTGGCTCTTACACTTTTTTCTGCATCCTCTTCCTCAGAGTTCCCTGATACCTGAGAAAGACATTCAATGGAGGTTTCCCTTTTAAGACTGAGGGTTCCAAGGTCTCTACTCTTTGCATAATGTCTGGCTGTGGGTCTTAGAATTTGTTAAGCTGTGTCCTAAGCAAATCTTATGCCCTTTGGTGATTTGGATGAGAATGGCCCCCATAAGACTAACATGCTTGAATATTGAGTTCCCAATTGGTGAAACTGCTTGGGAAGGATTAGAAGGTGTGGCCTTGTGGGAGGATGTGTGTCACTAGGGATGGACTTAGAGATTTCAAAAGCCCACATCATTTCCAGTTAGCTGTCTTTCTGCCTTATACTTGTGGATCAGCCAAAATATTTTACATTGTGATTCTAATGATTTTTTTTTAAAAAAATTTCAATAGTGGAATGGAACTCCACTATTCAAAATTGAAAAGTTACATAAAATTATGTATAGCAGAACTGTCAGTCAAAGAAGGCCACTAAAATTGCTATGATGTCATGCATAAAAATAAAAGCAAGACATACTTAGAAACAATTTTGATGCGTGCCACTCCTAAATAAAGAAAGGAATATAGAAACGATATTAAATTTATGTTGTAAGTAAGCTCTGCATTGTTAGAGTTGGGAGTGGGGCATTGCTAGGTATTTAACTAGAGTTTGAATTTTGGTCCTTGTGTATATAAGGCAAGTGCCCTTCCACTGGGGATAAATTTAGTATATCAGTACTAAATTGAATAAGCTTCTAATAATCTTGATTCATAGACTTGGTGATTTTACATTCACAGTCTGAATGGCTTACAAAAGTCTACATGGAACATGTATACATTTTCCAACTGCTTAATTTCTTAAACCTAAGACCCCAAGCCTTATCTCTAAATATTCTTTTATCTCAACTCTGTTTCTAAAGCTAACTTTCCCCATAATTTTTTTTTATATAAAAAGAAAAAGGTGCATTATTTTGCTGGTATAAACATTTTACATCCGAATGAGTTGGCTAAATGGAAAAAGATGTGTCACATCTGCAGGAAAGGAACACACTGAGATACGGTCTTCTGGAAAAGAAGAGTGGATGGAAGTACAGTAGGCAGGTGCTTTGTTCAACGTCCAAGTCCTGTCAGGAGGAACTTGAAACACAAAGTCCTGTCTCCGTATCTAGAGGAAGCAGCTGCCAGGCTGATATGGGGCCTATTCTTATAAGCAAAGAGCACCAGCAAACCTGCTTGAGGATGAATATTAGGTTTGCTGAGTTCTGCTGACATCACCACAGGAGATAAACGTGTTAGAAGCAGTGGGGCAGCTTGCTGCTAGAGTGGTTGGCAGCAGAGATAAGTGAGAGGCAAGAGGCAAGGGAACACCATGTCCATCTTGACAACCTCGCCTGTGACTGGAGGCCACCGCTCAGTCAAGTGTCATCTTAAACATCTCTAATATAGAACAAGTGGATCAACATGAACTCTGAACCTTTGTTTCTTTAATAGCAAAGGACCAACAGCTGCCTGCATCTGGAAGCTGTGTGAAAACTCTAGACAGCTGTATCATAATAAACAAACTTTTGCAAAAGGAATTCCACACAATCCGCTGTTCCCTTTACATTCTTGCCCGTTCCCTGGCCTCATTACGTTGTAATCTCACGTCTAATTATATTTTATCAGTTTATTATTTCTGCAACTCGAGAATTAAATTAAAAACATATTGGGGGAAAAAACTAAATCACCAACAGTTGTTCTTTATTCTTGTTTTGTATTAGCAACTGTGTGATGACTGGGGCCAGAGTTGCACAGGGAACCAGCTTGAAGGGGTTGCTTTCCACAGTAATGGAGCTGAGTGGGTAGCCCCCAACACATTGGGGCTGTAGAATATGATTTACCAGCTCTGGAGCTCTGGGGTCTGCAATTTCATAAATATAAGTGACAAATTATCAATAAATCACTCTCTGGTTCACCATAATGCATAATGTTTATTGAAACCCAGTTCCAATAAATACGAGTCGCCCTTTTTAGCCAAAGCATAAGAAACAAAGATGACAGGAATTACAAACAGAAATGAAAAATGCTGAGTAAACCCTTGGCCAGCAACGAGGCTTTTTTTTTTTTTTTTTTTTTTTTTCCAATTTAACCTGAGACCAGTGGATTCTGGAACAAATTTTTATAGGTGAACACTTGTTTCAAAGATTCCGTTTAGTTTTCTTTTAGACACAAGAGAAAGTCAGGCAATGTGAGCTGTGCTTGGCTGAAAGGAGCTTCCGTTTTCCTCCTTGTTTATTATGGATGCAACTCGGTGAGATTCTATTAAAATGACATTAGTCCTAATTGTACCATGCTGGAGTTTCATGGGTTTCAAAAGCATTTCAAAAAAAAATCTATGGATTAAAAATAAAAATAATTCAACATTTGTACTAAATAGTGCAAACTCTACTCAAAGCAACAGTAAAATGTAAAATTGACATTGAGATGAATTGGTGTATTGCCTAAGAAATTTGCATGCACATTTTAGCAGTTTTCTGAATGTATCTTGACAAAGGAGAAAAAAGATTATTCATTTATTTTTATTTTTCAATTGCTGTTTATTTATTTCATAGACCATGATACAATTTGTGATTTATCTTCTGGGTTCTAAAACCAAAATTAAGAAGTGTTGCAGACAGTGTTGTTACAATGCCCTATAACTCTACAAACTCACTCAGCAGCTGGAAGCAATTGACATTGGGTAGCATTTGACTTGAACAACACTTTAAAAAGTCAACTTGAATCTTAATTGAAATACCCTATATTTCACACTGGATATATGACTCAATTCTAATCTTTTGTTTCCTTTTAGAGAGAAAAAGCAGTGGAGAACCATGCTGTTACTGGGGTTATTTAATATCAATTACAGTATTTGCTTTAACAAAGATGTTCTTTAAAACCTACTCCACAACATACTTCCATTTGTGTGTGTGTGTGTGTGTGTGTGTGTGTGTGTAACTATTAATCTATAACTGATGGTTGTAAATGTTGCCTTTTTGAGAAACAATCCAAAAAGTTAAAAATAAACAAAAATTAACATGACCTAGACAATTCATAAGTGTTTATTGAGCATTACAACTGTTTAGCCTCACCCCTATTATTAATGTAACTACTTAAAATATTTTTCATATTCAAGGGTTTTATATATTTGTTTACATACTTGTGATGCTACAAGCTCTTAAACTTTGTAAAGTCTATTACATTAAGATAATTCAGAGTGAGAGACAAGAGATCATTAACAAGACTTCATTGCTTTAAAATAAAGATGGCTATCATAGCTATTTTGACACTCTGTACACAGAAACTACATGAGGTAATTAATTACCATTATTATCTGCAGTTACCAAGTGAGAAATATGACACACAGATTTAAGTAACGTTCCTGAAGCATCAACAGAGTAAATGATACTGCCAAGCTAAAGGAAGAAGCTTTACCAAATTTCTCATTTAAATACTATAGGTGTTCCTAAATATTCATCTGCCAATCAATTACTTAAAACTGCATCATGTATCAAAAGACAAGTACAGACTTAATTAAGTGAATCATTTTATGGTAATTAGACCCTAAGTTTCTGCATTTCTAAATTTACTTCTTAGAGTCTTTCTCCATAGCTCAGGTTGGTCTTGAACTCATAATCCTTTTGCTTCAGTCTCCTAAGTGCTGGGTTTACCACAGTGTACCACCATATGTGGCTTGAGTTCCATTGTATGACATTAAATTCCTCCATACACTTTAATTCTGTAGCAACAGAAATACAACTTGAGTTTCATTTAAGCAAACAGCAAGTAATACTGCTATGTATAACTACAAAGCCACTTCTGATGTGACCAGACCCGAAACTGACTTCTTCTCAAACCATTTTGTGCCCACTAGCAAGTAAATTTAAATTATCCCTTTCATAGTTATAGATAGCAAAAAAAAAAAAAAAAAAAAAAAAAAAAAAAAAAAAAAAAAAAAAAACAAAACATTCCTTCTTAGTAGCTGAAGTGAAATGTCCAAATAGTAATCCTCATTAGCCCTGTTAGGTCATGTGCAAGTGTCTGAACCATCACACTGACTTGAAAGGATAAATGATTTATCATCTGGACCTGTGTATAAAAGCATCCCTGCCCAGACTAAGACTGGGGATATGTTGCTGCTCCAACAGAAAATCAGGTGGCTATTGCTATCAAAAGAAAGGAAGAAAATGGCTGACCTAAAGAGAAACAATCCACAGAACTCCCAGATGCAAGTTCTCTTAAAATGATTTTTAGCTCATTAGAGAAATCTCCTCAGTGTAAATAGAACATGTGGTTCTGAGTCAGGTAGAGTTCAGTTGACGGCAAGAAAGTCTGCTCAAGCTAGTTTAAGCACAAAAGGATTTATTACAGGGTTTTAAGACACATACTTCTCAAGGCAAACAAAGAGCCGGGGTTTCTTTTAAGGTCATAGGAAATATGCTAAGAGTAGGTTAATCTTTTCAGTGTAAAGGGGCTGGTTTTGTATAAATATTCCACACTGCATTTGGAAACCTGCATTTCCTCTTTCTCCCTTTCTAACATGACAAACTTGTCTAGGTTTTCCTGGGACTTTCCCACTTTTAACACTGAAAATTCCCATCCCAGAAGCACTTCAGAAAGATTGTTCGGCTTCCTGACTGTGTTTCCCTTCTCGTAGTGTTTTCAGAAGCAATTGGCCTGCATCAAAATCTGAAGTCAGCAAAAGTCATAGAACCTAGGATGGGAACCTGACAGAACAGAGACTGTTGGTCTACGATGAAGTCTGAAGTGAAGGGCTGGCGGGTCCTAAGTGACTAGTATTCTCCGTGCAGCACATCAGAGGTTTGTATGGGAAACTTGAGAAGCCCCAAATCTGCTGAGGATTGGGAACCCAGTAAAACAGGAGCTACCTCCAAACAGCCATGAATTATAAGATCTTTGTGGGTTAGAAGGTATAGCTAGATTCCCCAGCTCAGTTCTAATTCCAGATTCCAAGTACAGGAATAGAAGATTGTCAGGAATACTGCAGGCTTACACTACTGTTTCAGAATTAAGTAAGCATGGAAGCGTTACTTACGTTTGTATAATGAGAATAATTTTGATGATGACTGCAAAACATTCCCACTTCTGAGATACAACTAAAATTCTTATTAAGTCTGTCCTCTCTCAGCCTCCAACTCTCTCTTTTGGGGTATCCATTCAGAGGAATTTCCTCTCCCTATCCTTGAATTTTTCTCTTACCTTGCAAGCCCTAAACAGAAGATAGTATTCCTAAGTCTTCACTGCTTAAATATAATTTTACAAAACTACTAAAGTCCTTCTCCCCGGGGAAGAGGTGGATATACTGATTCAACAAAGTTCTACTCTTTGCTCTCTCCACCCTATAAATGTCCCACTCATCAACACTTAACAGCTGCACTCTATTACAACTTCTATACATAACTCATGAGTCTCATCTACATGTATTTTAAATTATCTTACGCTCCTGATCTTGCCAAACCCTAGAGCCTACATGGATTCTATATTTAGGCTCACTTAAACTATACAGGAATTTTAATCCAGCAACATGGCTGCTCTGGCAAGGAATCCCATGCAAAGACCTTCTAGGTCTACGTGATCCAGCTGGAATGCAGATACATCCTGGATTTCTGTATGATTTGGCTAGAATACACAGACACACCCTTAAGGTAAAATTAGTTTGGAGAAGGAAGCAGCCATGTTTGAGGAACAGACAAAGTGATGAATCAGAGAAGAATTCATCAGAATGAGTCAGAGATAGAATACATCCAACTCTCAGGAGACTAGCACAGGAAAGAGAAGCTATTTAAAAAGCAATACAGGGAAGGGAGCTGAGTCAGTTGGGAGTCAGTGTAGTGAGTACAGTGCAATGCAGTGGAGCTGAGTTTGTGAATCCATGCAATTCAGTGCAGGTCTGCAGAGATAGTTGAAGCCAGAGAATAAGAAGGGGTCAGAAGATTAGAACAAATTCCCAGCGTTAGTTTGGGGCTAAACAGAATAATTCAGTGATAAGCCAAGAGAAGCCAGCTTGAATCAGTCAGTTTGGAGAAGAGTTTGAGCCAGAACAGCTGAATTGAACCAGCCAGCCAGAGCTAAAAAAGAATATGAAGGGTAGGCTTGTTCAACAGTAAGACCCTGAAATCACAATTATACCGGGAAAATAAAAATTAATTTTATCCTAAACTATTTGTGTTCTTTTTTCTATTTCCTCAAAAGCCTTTTACAGAGCTATGAGAAGGGTGGATCCTATTTTTTTTTTATTTTACCCAGTGTGTGGAAGTGTAACCAAGGACACATTCTGAGGCAATAGAAGAACCAACCCTAGACATTAAGATACTTCTCTCACTACTCTGGTCTGAGTGAGGTCTGGATATTCCAGTACCCAAATAATTCTTTGTTAAAATGCTCAATCTATTATTTCTAAATACCAGTGATAAGTTACTTTTCTCAAATATCTGTATATAAAAAAATCTATATGTAAATGGAATTTTAATTTATCAATAAAAACAATCTAATTTCATATTTTAAAGTCTGGCTAATTTTGTCTCACAATATCAACACTGTTAATCCACTAAGCATATATTAAAATTGGGCCATAGGGGGAAAGAACAGAAAGGGTGAAGATATCAGAAAAGTTGACCAAAATTAAGGAGAAACTGGCTCATACACACTAAGAAAAAGTTCCATTAACTACATAGTCTCAGCAACCTTGTTTTCCAGGTCATCCTTGGGTATACCAGAAGCTGCCTTCTTTCCTTTTTGCATTTTTGTGTTTGTAGTGCTTGGCATTAAACCCAGGACATTGCTCATGATAGATGATTGTTGGTCTATATCTCCAGACTTTATTCTTTCTCCTTTTGATTTTCCCTCTTGAATACATGGGGATCTGTACAGGACAAATTTACATTAAAGAATAGCACTTGGTTCATCCTCTGAGTTTGGAGTGGCAAATAAGTTTACAAGTGTCAAACCCTAGTACATGTTGATTAATCATGTTAATCATGTTGTAAAACCACCAGTTTCTTTTCTTTTCCACCTGTGTGCAAATGTGTGCAAATATGTGTGTGAAAATGTATGCACAAGTTTGTGTGCATGTTTGCATGTTTGAATGTGTGTGTTCAAATGTATGAGTGCAAATGTGTGTGTATAAATGTGTGTGTACAAATATGTGTGTAGTATGTGTATGTGGTGTGTGCAAGTCTATGTGTGTATTTATGTGTGTGTGTGGTGTGTACATGTATTTGTGTGTTGTGTGTGTGCATATATTTGTGTGTGTGTATGTTTGCAAGTCTGTGTGTGAATATTTGAATGTGGAGGCCTGAGATCAAGGTTGGAAATCATGAGTAATTGCTCTTCTACCTTATTCAGTTAGGCAGGATCTCTCAATCAAACCCAGAACTCACTAATCTGGCTAATCTTGCTACCTTGCTCTCTCTGGGGGATTCTCTTTCTCTGTCTTTTGAGGCAGAAGTACATGCAGATTGCCATGTCCAGTTGACTTTTGCCTGGTTTTCTGGGGATGTGAACGCCTTTCCTCATGCTTAAACAGCAGAGACCTTGATCATTGAGCATCTCCCCAGGCCACTGTGTCACCCATTTCTAAACACAAGTGTCTCGTCACTATCCTTCAAATTCATATGCATTTGCTACAATATGGGCTTAATATAAAAATCTTTAATCATCTGAAGGAGTATTTGTACATTGTATGTTGTTTTAAAAATATTGTTTCCTTTTCCCCATGGGGATTTTATGATTTTTCTGTGTGAGTCACTCTTTCTCTCTCTTCTCCTTAAAAATAAGTATTGTGTATGGTAAATAAGTCGTACTTTGTATACTTTTAAAAATAAAACCCTTTGTGTATATGAAGAGCATGTGCAGAAGAGCCCTTCCCTGAAAGACGTGACTATAGAATTGATTATATGATAATGAACACAACAGAAAGGGGACCATTCTGTTTGGACTCAGTTTGTGCACCTGCTGCAGGGGACGGCTGCCTCTGTTGATGGAAATAACCAACACTCTTCATTTCTCTGACTTTTAGAACACACAGCTTTCTTGTTTCACTTTGAGTGTAGCCTGCAGCAATTCTGAATTAAGGGAGATTTATCTCTAGTCCATAACCTCTTCTTTTCCACTGTTTTATAGCCCTCTGCTTTTGTGTGTGTGTGTGTGTGTGTGTGTGTGGCCACTTTCATATACAGGACCGTGCTAAAATTTAAAGAAAACAGCTGATACTCTCTACAGGAGTTGAAAAATGGAGACTAACACATCAAATCCAATGCACACATATAATCTGTTTAATCTGTACAGGATTATTTTTTTAAAACGAGTGCATTGCCAACATCTCAAAGAAATTGATGAAAAAAACCACTGCTTCTAACATCACTTACCATTGATAATTTATACTTGCATTCCTTCTAAAAGCTTCTTAGAGATGAAGTGTGTTCACGTGTCATTGCTGTGATAAAATACTTGCAATTAAAGCAACTAAAAGGGAGAAAGGTTTATATCAGCTCAAGATTTCAGATATTTCTGTTTGGGGTTGCCTGGCTCCATCTATTTTGTGCCTGAGGCTTAGCATAATAGTGGGAAACTTATTAGAGGATGTGCATCAATTCACAGCAACCAGGGGCCAAGAAAAAAGAAGAGAGTAGATTTTCACAAAGATACAACAGCCATGGGCACACCCAGTAGTCTATTTCCTTCCACTAAGCTCCACATGCAAAAGCTCCACCACCTCCCAAAAAATGTCACCAGATAATGACTCAATCATGGAATAAATCCACTCACTCATTCAGAGTCTTCATGATCAATCCCAAAGACTGGATCCATTTGCTGGAATCAAGCCTGCAACACATATGCCTTTATGGGGGGAACTTCCCATTCAAGACATAACAAAATCAGTTTCTTATTACATATCTCAAGTAAATGACAAAATCTTGGGTACACTGAAGTCTTGTCTCTTACTAGGTTTTAGTTCCCTTGTTCCCAAATCTGATATCAAGTCAGTACATATCAGTTCATACAAAAGTGGTTATTGAAACCTGTATTTAATATGTCATTGGTAACATCCCACCATCCTAAAACCTCTGAATAGCATCTAGTTGACCCATACTGACAAGCAAGACCTGGTGAGATGCTGCTTTAATCTAGCAAATAAGAGAAATGCTTGGCCCTTTCTAGGACTCTAGCCTCTCCTGTATCTCTCCCAATATTGGGCCAAATCATAGAAGAAATCACATGTGTTTAATCTGATCATAGATGAAAGCATTTTTTAATCTACTCTCAAAGAGCTAGAATCATTTTTTTCAAAGAAGATAATTGAAATTGTCACTTTTAACTTATAACAGTCAGCGTATTTATGTCTGTATCTGTGTGTGTGTGTGTGTGTGTGTGTGTGTGTGTGTGTGTGTGTGTGTGTATAAACACCTGTAAGAACGGAAAGTATAGGCCATAGTTCAGGGTCAAGTGTCTGTCTCCAACACTCTCCACCTTATTTTTTGAGACAGGGTTCTCTTACTGAACCTGGAGATTGGCTCCAATGCCTGGTCACACATGCTCCTGTGAGCCATCTTCATCTCACTAGCACTGAGTTACAGACTTAAGCCATCATGCCTGTTTTTCACATGGATGCTAGGCATCTAAATTCAGGTCCATGTGCTTGCACAGCAAACACTCAGCCACTGAGCCATGTCCCCAACAAGCACCATGAGCCTATGACACACTGGTCAATGAAGCAAAAATGTTTTGTCTAAGGAACATGGTAAGCTCCTCCCACGGCATCCAGTAACTGCCAGCCCTTAATGCATACACATGAAACAGCTGCACGAACAGCAGTGTTTTAACCAGACACTCTTCTATGGAACAAATTAGAAGTTCACTTTCAGTTAGAACTTAACCTCATGCAAGATGTGCTTATTAATTGATCCGTTCACTTCCCCAAATGTGTGCTAGGAATCTCATTTGTGTCTCGTCATTCATGTCAGCACAATTTAACTCACCTACATTCAGGTAAATTAAAGCTCAAGAAAATGAATCAATTATTAAAAGTCACATAAATGTTGCTAGAAGTATGACTTGAATTAAATTCACCTCAGCTTTGCCCATAACCAGGAGCTGGGTGAATTTAATGTTTGTCACATTGTTTTTTGTGTAAGGAAAATTGCTCTGTTCAGTAACTGACAGAGCTCAGACCACCTGGGTGCTGAGCTAGCACAGATGACAAAAAGAAACAGATTTAGTGTTCTGCATCACGGCCTTTATACTCATGCTCTTAAATCTCTATTTCCTATTATGGAAAATATTACATGACCTGCACTTTCCCCCTTTGAGAGAATAAAAGTAAGTGTTTGCAATGCCTCTAGCATCACCTTCAGCTCTTCTCATTCTCTATATTTTATTCTTCCATTTTAGAACAGTTTGTGCCAATCTGTTACAGTTGGCAACTCACTTGCTATGTTTTGTATAATATTTGGTCCAGTTTTACCCAAATATGCCAACTCCATTTTGAATTCCCCATATACTCACTGGAGTTTGGTCAAACTCCCTGTGGCTGTCCCCTTAAAGAAAACTGAGTCCTTCCCCCCCACACCCCACACCTACCAAAAGGCCTCCACTGTGAAGAACTACACTTCAGCATCTATATCACAATGTTTTCAAGAGTTCACTCCAGTGGCTTCCTGTCTAGACTGTTTCCTTGGGATATTGGGATGGCGCAGAACCTTTCTGTGTCTCTCATCCTCAGCTGGGGGTCTGTAGTCATCAATAGCACTGCAGAAGAAGCTTCCCTGCCCCTTACAGTCAGTGGCAGCATAGATCATGGACTTCCACACGGTCTCCTGTGTCAGCACCTATAGTCCTATAGTATGGACCACAGACATCAGCATGGCCTCCTGTGGCAGTACAGACCCATGGACCTCAACACAGTCCTTGGCCACAGCCCGGACCATCTTGGCCCTTTGGTTGCAGCACAGGTGATAGATATCAAGATGGCTTCCAGCGGCAACATGGCCGTCATCATGGCTTCGGGAGGCAATACAGTTCGCAGACATCAACACAGTCTCAGGCAGAAGCATGGGCCACAAACATCAACATGGCGTCATGTGGCAGCCTTGAAACACAGACATCCATTTGTCTTCCAGCAGAAAAATAGACCAAGAACACCAACCTAGTCTCATGTGGCAGCACGAACCACAAACAACACATGGCTTCCAGGGGAAGTAGCAATCACAGGCATCAGCATGGCCCCGCCACCGCCACCGCTGCTGCCACCACCGCCACCGCTGCCACCACCGCCACCAACATTAGCATGGCCTCTATAGGCAACATGGATCACAGACACCAATATGGCCTCTAACCACAGCACAGATCATGAACCTCTACATGGACTACGGACATCAATATGACCTGGAACTGTAACACAGCTATAGTACAGACCACAGACACCAACATGGCTTCTGCGGACAGTATGGTCCATGGAGGTCTTTCAAGAATGTCCAATCCCCAAAATGGACCATTGTCCCTCCTGTGCATGCTATTGTTGCTCAGGAAGATTGTGTGACTGGGAGGCATTTAAGAGCAGAGCCTATAAGAGCCCCAGACTGCTGCACACCCCACTGATGGCCCTATGTGGTAAGGGCATGCCCACCCCACCAATGCACCACAGCCTTCTCCCATACCTGTCACCACCATTGTGTCTCTAGTTCCATTCCTTTCTTCCTCATATGCCTGGCTCCATTTCTCTATCTTTTCCACCTCACCTCTCTACCACTCCTGGACAGTAACTTCCAAATTTTCTAGTCTGTTGAGGGACCAGGCACAAACCTGTACATTAAGTAGCTGTAACAAGACAAAAATCAGCCACTGCTACATTCTAATGGTAGAAAATGTTGATATGGACCATGTGTCTTCTATTAAAGTGACACCAATTCCCAATTGATTTCATCCTCTTTCCATTTCTGTTAGCCCTAAGTTAGAGGCTATTTTGCTACACCATGACTCATTCTCAAATGATTTTTATTAACTACTACTCATTTCTAGTTCTTTTTTTCATTTAATTATTTATTTATTCATTCATTCATTCATTCATTTATTCATTATCCATTCCAATCATAGGCCCCCCTCCCTTCTGTCTTCCCAGTCCCACCCTTACACATCCCTTCCCCCCATTAACCTCCTCCCCTTGTACTAAGAAAAGGGGAAGTTCTCCTTTGGGTATAGCCTCCCCACAAGACATCAAGTCACAGCAGGACTAAGAGCATCCTCTCCCACCAAGGCCCAACCAGGTAGTCCAGCTAGGGGAAAACGATCCAATAGCAAGTAACAGAGTCAGACAGAGCCCCACTCTAATTGTTAGGGGAGCCACATGAAGACCAAGCTGCAAATCTGCTACAGATGTGTAGGGAGCCTAGGTCAAGCTCCCTGCATGCTGTTTGGTTATGGTTCAGTCTCTGTAAGCCCGCATAGGCCCTGGTTAGTTGATTCTATAGATCTTCTTGCAATGTCCTTGACTCCCACCCCCAGCTCACTCAATCCTCTCCCCACTCTTCCACAAGACTCCAAGTTCTACCTGATGTTTGGCTGTGGGTCTCTGCATCTGTTTGCATCCGATGAAACCTCTATACTAGACTCCTGTCTGCAAGCATAGCAGAGTATCATTAATAATGTCAGGGGTTGGCTCTCTCACATGGTATGGATCTCAAGTTGGGCCTGTCATTGTTTGGCCATTTTCTCAATCTCTGCTCCATCTTTATAACTGCACTTCTTATAGGTAGAACAAATATTGAGCTGTAAGTTTTCTGGTTAGGTTGATGTTGCCCTCCCTTCACTGGAAGTCCCACTTTGCTATAGGAGGTAGCTACTTTAGTCTCCATATACCCTGCTGCTAGGAGTCTCAGCTAGGTCATCCCCATAGATTCCAGAAAGCCTCCCCAATCTCAGGTCTTCAAGTAGTCCCAGAGATGTTTCCCTTTGATTTCTATTCTCATTCCCAGCCCTCTCCTGACTCTACTTCTTCCCTCAATTCCCATCCCCTTTCCCTTTCTCACCCTCTTTTCCACCATGTTCCCTCCCTCCATCCACCTCTGATGTCTATTTTATTTCCCCTTCTGAGTGAGATTTATACATCCTTCCTTGGACCCTCCTTATTCGTTAGTTTCTTTGAGTCTGTGGATTGTAGCATGTTATCCTGTACTTTAAAGCTAATGTCCATATATCTGAGTGCATAAGTGTCTTTCTGGGTCTGGGTTACCTCACTAGTTCTATCCATTTGCCTGCAAATTTCACGATGTCTCTGATTTTAATAGTTGAATAGTATTTCATCCTGTAAATGTACCAAATTTTCTTTATCTTTTGTTCAGTTGAGGGACATCTAGGTTGCTTTCAGTACCTGGCTATTATGAATCAATCTGCTATGAACACAGTTGAGCATGTGTCCTTGTGGTATAGTGCAGCATCTTTTGAGTATATGCCCACAAGTGGTATAGCTGCGTCTTAAGGTAGAACTATTCCCAATTTCTTGAGAAACTACCAAATTGATTTCCAACATAATCGTACCAATTCTGCACTCCCACCAGCTATGGAGGAGTGTTCCCCTTATTTCACATCCTCCTCACCATAATGTGCTGTCACTTGAGTTTTCAATCTTAGTCATTCTGACTAGTAATGAGATGGAATCTCAGAGTTATTTTGATTTGCATTTTCACAATGACCAAAGATGTTGAACATTTCTTTAAGTGCTTCTGGGCCATTTGAAATTTCCCTGTTGAGAATTCTCTCTTTAGCTCTGTGCCCCATTTTTAGCTGGGTTATTTAATTTCTTGGTGTGTAATTTCTTTTGCATATTATTCCTCTATCAGATGCAGGATGGGTGAAGATCTTTCCCTACTCTGTAGGCTGCCATTTTGTCCCATTGATACTGTCCTTAGCCTTGCAAACGATTTTCAGTTTTATGATGTCCCATTTATTGTTTATCTTAATTCCTGAGCTACTAGTGTTTTGGGAATTTGTCTCCTGTGCCAATGTGTTCAAGGCAGTTCCCCCCCTTTCTCTGCTACTAAATTTAGTGTGTCTTACTAAATCATTTCTGTCTCTTTTGACAGCTTACATTTACTGAAGGCAAATTCTGATGATGATGCCTACCTTTAATCCCAGCACTCAGGAGGAAGGGTAGATCACTATGAGTTCAAGGTCTGTCTACTTTTCATGAGTTCCAGGAGAGGTAGAACTACAGAGAGAGAGAGAGAGAGAGAGAGAGAGAGAGAGAGAGAGAGAGAG
>NC_034608.1:72540401-72545158 GCF_900095145.1 Mus pahari
AGGAAGGAAGGAAGGAAGGAAGGAAGGAAGGAAGGAAGGAAGGAAGGAAGGAAGAAAGGAAGGAAGGAAGGACAACTCTGTCTCCTGGTACCTTGGTTCTCCCAAATAAATAAATGTTTCCGTGTGCCACTCCTCAAATAAGTACTGTAACGGTTTCCAAAACTCCTGCATTGATATTCCAGCTTACTAATTACCACTTACTTTCTCCTAAATGTATCTAGGCTCTACTCTATATCTTTCATAAAGCATCAGAATCCTTTAGTCCTCAGCACCCTCCTTCAAGTACAAGCATAAGAACTCGTACCATTTGCTAATTAAGCTCATTAAGTGGTTCTCAAATGCCCTTTTTGCATCTACATAAGGGGGTTAAAATGAAACTTTACAGCCCTTTTACCATGAAACAAATCTCCAGAACCTTTGTTTCAAGTCAATATGTTCACTATAAGTAAATTATTATAGGATAATTGAGGGGCAGGAAGCAATCTGATTGGCCTCCAGCCAAGAGTTTATAAACTTATCAACATAATTCCATTCTTATCTCTAAACTGATGACCATGAATAATGAGTTTGAGATGAAACAATAACTGCATTAGTTATAGTTATACTTGATTAATGAATGAATGTAAAAGTTATTATACCACAGAGACTCACATTAATATAATCAATCACATAATGATACAGTGCAATAACTCAGAGCCCTTACATAGTCAATCTATAATGTGCAGGTAGAAAAATTAATTCAAGCTTTGCAAAGCTGTAAGTTATTATGGAAAAAAATTTTTAATTTTTTTTCAAAATGTAATTCCCATAGTTTCCAAACTAAAAGCTGGCTCAATTATAAAGACAATCATAGCAAAGCATTGTTCCTATTTTTCTAAATCAGTAAACATCATCATGTAATTCATTTTGTGGCTATTTTAGGATCGATGTTTTTCTTTAATCCAATATCTCCTTTATAGCTCTTAGGGAAATTATGACTTCATGATCACCACCAACAATAGCATTTTGCATATCCATTGCACTTTATAATTCTGAAACCATTCACCTGCACTAGTTCATTTGAAATCATTCTGCTACTTTAGGCCTCATTGGTAATCCAACATTCTTGTAAGCTTACAAATCCTAAAATCTCATAAATTCTCCTGGTCACAGGGAAACTCCCTAACAGTGTCAGTTGCCTGGCTCTTGTACCTAATTGCCAAGGCCTGCCTTCCTCTAGGTTTCCACTTTGCCACCATTCATGTCTAACCCTTGACAAATTGAAGTGCTAAAGAGACCGTAGGTATAAGAAAGGAAAGGAAATATGCTCTGGTCTGCATCCTGTCTTCCTCCTGTTAACTCAGCAAAGGCCCTTTATCATCTTGTGATTTTTTACTGTTTTCCCAAACATTGTTATTAGAATTTAAAAGCATGTACAGACTTCAAACTAAATATATCTTTTAGTACTGTTGCTAAAACGAAGAGAAACCATATTTACCTAAGTCACCATGTTAAAAGTCTGTTGATGTTATTACCAAACACATTAATTTGTTATTAAAGATGAACATTTTCAGAAATTTTACATTTTTACATTATAGTTTATGACATAGTCATTTCTGTGTTTTAGAAAAAAATGTTTGAACTGTTATAGATGTCCTATTTACTGATGAGAACTCAACAATCATTTATTCTCACCACTTTGACCAGTTATTAGTACCTACATTAACCATCAGGCCATCCAAGGCCCAGAAAGCATCACTGAAGAGGAAGCAGAAATAACCAGAGAATAGGAAGAATTACGATCATTATCTTCTGGATATTTTTGGACATTGCAGACATAAATGTTCTACAGCTGTCATTACCTGCGTTAGACCTAGGCATACCCATACTTACTTGCATGTGCACACATGCAATTATGTATGCACGCGTGCATGCATGCACATTCACACACGCACACACACACACACACACACACACACACACAATAGGAAAGTAGAAGAGAAACTGGTTTAAAACAAGAAGAGATCATCAGGAATGCAATCAAGCCGGGCGTGGTGGCGCACGCCTTTAATCCCAGCACTCGGGAGGCAGAGGCAGGTGGATTTCTGAGTTTGAGGCCAGCCTGGTCTACAGAGTGAGTTCCAGGACAGCCAAGGCTATACAGAGAAACCCTGTCTCGAAAAACCAAAAAAAAAAAAAAAAAGGAATGCAATCAAGTTAACAAAGGGTAGTAGGGGATGAATATGATCGCAATACATTTTATATATTTATAAAATGGATAAACGTAAGAAGAAGAAAGAAGGAAAAAAGGAAAAACAGTTGGGGGATTTACATAGGCAAATGGCCTTCATAAATATTCTCATTTAATAAAATGGAAATAATATAATGGAAATAATTTGGGATGCTTTCTTGAGCAAAAAGGCCCTGTGCTCCATGTGGGAATGTATTCCACTCCATTGAACTGGTTCCCACTGATATGTAAGCTATTTCATCCTTTAGAATTATAAGTATTGCCATGAGGAAGTAGTCTTGACCATATGTCAATTTGCATTTTGGAACAATTTCTGAGAAGCAGTGTTGCAAGACTGAAAAGTATGTGTGGACTACTTTATTTAATACTGTTGCATTCTTCACCGAGGCTCACGTTATTTTGTATATTTATATCACCAAAAACTCTAAAAATGGGTATGTTTTTCAGACCCTGGCATCCTTGCCAACTAGATAGGTGAAAAATAGAATCTTCCTGTAATTTAAACTTACATTTTCCATTCTATGAGCTATGTTCAACACCATTTCATCTGGGTTAAGACTTGTTTGAACTGTGTCTTTTGCTCATATTCCAGAAAGTGTTTTTTTTTTTTTTTTTTTTTTGTCAGTTTTCAGAAGCATTGTCTGTGTTTGAGCATAGCAATCTCTATAAGACTTACAGTTCCTTCCTTACTGCTTCTGAAACTTACTGCATCCATTAAGATCTGCAGGGAAAATCTCTCATGCACTGTGTAAAAGCATCATCGGTCAATGAAAAGCCGATGGCAAAGGAGACTAGGAAGGCAAGACTTCCAGGCAGAGAGAGGAACTCTGGAAAAGAGTCAGACGCAGGAGGATTCACCACCCAGACTTGGAGGAAGTCGGACATATGAAACCGAGGAGAGGTAACTAATCAGGTGCATGGCAGACATAGAAGAGTATAAATGAGACATTTGAGTTATGAGCTACTTGGGAGCAAGCCTGTCATAAGGCCGTAAGCATTGTAAAGAAATTTAAGCCCCCATGTCATTATTCAGGAACTGGGGGAAGATGAACATAGAAAAGTCCAAGTAGTTACATAGATCTCTGGGCTATTTTCGATATCTGTTTCACAGTAATGTGATTAATGAATGTCATTTTATGTTTACTCCTTGGGTTTAAATGCCACTTATTTAAAAGGCCATATTTCTACTGCTTTAGTCTCTGTGCATTTATATGTGTATAACTTTGTTGATTTTAACGTTGTTGATTTAGAAGGCCTTGTTCTCCTGGTATCCTACGTCTCCCTAGCTCCTAGACTTTCTGCCTCTTCTGAGGGATTCCTAGAACTCTGAGTGAAGGAATTAATTAAAGATATTTTTTAATCCTCTTTTCTTTGTTTTCATACGATGCCTGCTTCTCTGTTACATTTTCTAGTTGGCTTTTGACTTTCACTGGGGGTTAGTGCATTTTATTCATTTTATTCATTTTAGATCTTGGTGCTTTAAATTTTCTTTTTCTTTCTTCTTTTTCGTTTTTTTTTTCTTTCTTTCTTTTTTTTTTTTTTTTTTTATTTTTTAATCTTTTTTACAGTCCAGACTCTATTCCCCTCCTGGTCCACCCATTCTACATCCCATACCTCCTCCCCGAATCTCCAGGAAGATGTCTCCCTTCCCCCACCCCCGCCCCACCAGATCTTTAAACTCCCTGGGGCCTCCAGTCTCTTGAGGGTTAGGTGCATCTTCTCTGACTGAACCCAGACCTGGAAGTCCTCTGTTTTATATGTGTTGGGGGCTTCATATCAGTTGGTGTATGCTGCCTGGTTGGTGGCTCAGCGTCTGAGAGATCTCGGGGGTCCAGGTTAGTTGAGACTGCTCTTCCTATAGGATCGCCCTCCTCCTCAGCTTCTTCCAGCTTTTCCCTAATTCAACCACAAGGGTCAGCAGCTTCTGTCCACTGGTTGGGAGTGAGTATCTGCATCTGACTCTTTCAGTTGCTTGTTGGGCCTTTCGGAGGGCAGTCATGATAGGTCCCAGTTTGTAAGCACACTATAGCATCAGTAATAGTGTCAGGCCATGGGGCCTCCCCTTGCGCTGGATCCCAATTTTGGCCTGTCACTGGACACCCCCCCCTTTTCCTCAGGCTTCTCCATTTTTGTCCCCGCAGTTCTTTCAGACAGGAACAATTCTGGGTCAGAGTTTTTGAGTGTGGGATGGCAACCCCATCCTTCACTTGATGCTCTGTCTTTCTACTGGAGGTGGACTCTATGAGTTCCTTTGCCCCACTCTAGGGCATTTCATCTAAGGTCCCTCCCTTTGAGTCCTGAGAGTCTCTCACTTCCCAGGTCTCTGGTACATTCTAGAGCCCCCACCCCCCACCTCTTACCTCCCAAGGTTGCCAGTTTCCATTCTTTCTGCTGGCCCTCAGGACTTCAGTCCTGTTCCTCCCACCCAATACCTGTAGTAGTTTTCGGAAGATTGGCAGATGGCTTCAAGATATAGAACATCCCCTTCATTTACAATTCTTTTTTTTTTTTTTTTTTTTTTTTTTTT
>NC_034608.1:72545549-72546754 GCF_900095145.1 Mus pahari
AGGGTTTTTCTGTGTAGCCCTGGCTGTCCTGGAACTCATTCTGTAAACCAGGCTGGCCTCGAACCCAGAAATCCACCTGCCTCTGCCTCCCAAGTGCTGGGATTAAAGGTGTGCACCACCACCGCCCGGCCCCTTTCTCAGTTTTTACTTCTGTAGAAATGTCTCTAACCTTTTAAGATGTTCATCTTTACCTGATAATTATAAATACTATATTAAAATATCTATCAATTCTTAATTTTTTAAAGCCTAACAGTAATAGATGCAGGGTTTTTCACATGCCATATCAGCATCTAGGTCCCGAGATTTTTTTCCCCTTAATTCCAATAATACAACAAAGTATATTCATATTTTTCAAATAAGCAGCAGCTACTCTTAGTACTGACACAAAAGGAGAATCAAATACATAGTATGGTAAGATGGTAAAGCTGAGGGTAGAATAGAAAACTAGAAAAGTTATAAAGAATCATATTTTCAAAATGGCGTCAGATTATTAGTGTAAAAGTTCATGCTTCCTTGTGAGAGAGTTGGTCCTGGGCAACACAGTAGAGCGGATCCTACCCTGGTGGCAGGGGCTCAGGTGAGCCACTCCAAGGGTGTGAGCATGGGAGAGCTGGCCCTGCCACTTGTCTACTATGGGGTGGCATGGCAGTGGAGAAATGCCCTCCTCATTGCCCCTCCCACTATCGAGGGTGGGAGAGCTGGCGCTGGGTTCAAGAGAGCAGGAGAACTGTCCCTGCCCTTCACTGGCTGCAACACTCAGGAGAGTGGGTCCTGTAACCCTCCGAGGCAGCGCAGTAGAGCTGGCTCTGGTGGCATAGGTTTGGGTGAGCTGCCCCAAGGTCCAGAAGAGCAAGAGCTAGCCCTGTTCTATTCCGGCTGTGGCATTGGGTGATCTAGCCAGAACAGTGCTGGAGAGCTCACACTGGTGGTATAGGTGTGGGAGAGCTGGTGATCTGATCAGCTCAGTTATTACCCAGGGCCAAATGCAGGATTTGGGGTTAGCCCACCCTAATATCTACACTTCTATGAACTCTTGGAGCATGTGAAAAGGCCAGATCAAAAGCTACAGGACATACACGGCAAAAGGCAACAACAGAATATCTGTTTTTTTATTAGATATTTTCTTTATTTACATTTCAAATGCTATCTCGAAAGTTCCCTATAACCTCCACCCGTCCCTGCTCCCCTACCCACCCACTCCCACT
>NC_034608.1:72548002-72574828 GCF_900095145.1 Mus pahari
CCAATCTGTTGGTGGCCTTTTTGTCTTGTTGACAGTGTCTTTTGCCTTACAGAAGCTTTGCAATTTTATGAGGTCCCATTTGTCAACTCTTGATTTTACAGCATAAGCCATTGCTGTTCAACAACAGGATATCTTAAAGAAGTTCCCCATGCCCCAAAACAGAAATCCCTATAAGGATCCAATATTGATAGTGTGTAGCAAAAGCCAGAGAGCTCAAACCAGACCAATAACTCACTACAGTGAACATTTGCAAGTAAAGCTTGCAAAATGGCCAAAAAGGTATACTGTGGGATACACTATGACATACCACAAGCTTCCACAGGAGGTTCTTTTCTCTTTTTGGAGGGTTGCAAAGACAGACAGAAAATATGAAGCAGCAGAACGGATGGAGAAATGAGTGACATTGGGGTATATGTAAACTTCTCAAAGAATCAATAAAATATTGAAAAAAAGTTTGTACTTCATCATAAAATCAGTGAAGATCTATTCATAAAGCCATCTTCTAAACATTCTAAGTTTTACAAAATCTAGCAGGGAAAAAAATCAAGCAAAAAGCATTGTGAGCCAAATAACACAACTTCTAGTTGTATTCCTTCTCCTGCAAAGAATATAATTCATTTTATTTTTATATAATATACTGTATGTATGTGTGTCTATAAACACACATTATATGTGGTTTGCCTATTTGTAGATCCTAGGATTTATTTAGATACATATAATCTTATAAACATAAAATAGAATGGAGACTGTCAGGAAAAAATAAATAGAAAGATTAAAAAGTGGGAAAAGAGGAGAGACTTAAATGTGATCAACGTTCGTGATATACTTTTATGAAGATGTCTTTATGAATCCTATCACTATATATACTCAATATAACCAAATTAAAAAGACAAAAAGAAAAATCAATAAAACCAATAATAATGACCCAGGTGAGAAATGATAAGGTCTGAATGAAACAAGGAGAGACTCATAGGCAGTGGGGGAATGTAATTATCATGATTGATTAGGTGGGGGAGATAAACAGAAAGAGGAGTCTGAGATAACTCCCAGGACTCTGACTTGAGAAAATATATAGATGATAGGACATTGACTAAGATGAAGGCATATTGGAAGACAAAATTGTGACAGGAAAAACTGATAAGCTTCCTTCGAGTTTTATATCCATGTACAACTTATAAAGATAGATTTTTTCAGAGACATAAGGGGCATTACAAGCATGGAGAGAGATTATAATTTAATACATAGTAGTGAATGAAGTCTCAAGAAGAGCATGCACAGTGGGGAAACAAAAGAGACAGGGACTCAAAACCACTTTACTTACCCTAGGAAACTGGAAGGAAGATTCAATGATCTGTGTGAAAATACTCCATATGTTGCTAATTATTTTCTTTCTGAAATCCTTTTTACAGCCTCCATGGTTAAAGTTTATTACCCTCTTTCATATATGGACATGTAAAGATCAGAAAAAAAGATAAAGAGAATGTGAAATTTTTAAACCTTCCTTAATCTGGAAATAATATTGAAAAATTCCATACTGACCCTCATTTTGACACAAGTTGAATTTCAGTTTCTACCTGTAAATGCATATAGTATTTGGGGTTTGTGAGTTTTGTTTTTCTAAATCACAGGCAAGTTGTTTTGAAAACCCCACTGGAGTAAATACTGAAGTTTGATAATAAATGCGTTAAATACTAATTAAAATAGACAAAAATGACATGCATGCTCTCTTATCCTATTCCGATTGACATTCCAATTTTAACTGTAAAAATCCAAGTGCTTTGTAGTAGTCACATCAAAAACATTCAGATGTACTCTGGTATATTTGCCAGGCATTCTTTTAATGATCGTAAAATATTTTATAAGCATAATGCTTCTGCCATCAGCATCTATTCGTCAATTAAAAGTTGATATTAACTTGGTTTACAAAACAAGGTTAACAACTTGGGAGCATCACCATGACACCTGTAGAAGGTATAGAGCATTAGGATGTCATAGAGACCCAGGAAAAGGCATGAACTGACGCTTGTAAAGTTTAGAGGGAGGACTTCAACACAGCAATAGGTGGAGCTGCTGGGATAGAGTACTGAATGTGTACATTTGGTTCAACAAATGTCACGGAAATTTTTCCTGAATAAAATTACTATGCTTATTAAATTAATGGTTAGTTTGAAAACAATATTAAAGCCTGATTAGAATGAAAGCCCAAGAGGAAAAAAAATCTTCAAATAATATCTCATATTGAAAAGAATATATTTCCACCCATGGGGTTTAATTTTCATAAACAAATTTAAATGCTAAGCAGCTGAGTTTCATATTAACTTCTTAAAACCAGGGGCAGTTTGAATCCTCCATTTGCATGTCTATTAAATAAAACAAACTAAGATAAAGGAATATAAACACAACAAAGATACAGGAACAAAAAACAAAGCAAAGTCATAGCTGCCAGGTTCAGAAAAGATATTCATAACAGCTCTTTAATAATATTCTGTTTAATATTATCCTGAATTTCAAGTGAAAGAAGATACACATGTGATTTTCCCATTGCCTGAAGAGATTTGATAACTCAAGAGCAATGTCCATCATTGGCATTTGGGATGTGGGATTTACCAAGGTTTCTAGAGGAACCATGAATGTATTTACAATGGCTGGATGCATTGAGGTATTGGAAGAAACAGTACACCAGTAAGTTTTCATTGGAAAATGCATCCCTACATATCCCATTTTTAAAGGCATTGCTAATGTTACAAAGTGATCAGAGTGATAGATTTTTTTCCTCCTGTTGGGACTTTAAAAAAATAAGTTGGAGCCAATTGTGATAGAAAGAGAAAACATAGAATGTCCACACCTCTGTATGATAAATATCAGCTGCTAAGTAAGGTAATAACTAAGATTACTGTATGACACACTGGACATCTCATAATTGACTATTTTTTAGTTTCCAGGCTAACAGATGTAAATGATTATTTAATTTTACATCTTCCCTTATGTCTGCTCCCCTGCACATTCCTGATCCTTCCCTACTGCATAGAAGATATTCAGTAAATCTTGTTACTTATGTATGAATCCTCAGCATTTACAGATGGTTTAGTTGCACATTTTCCAATAATCTTACACATCAGCACAGAAGGTTATTAGAAGTGGCAATGTCTAAGCCTGTGACTTGGGTTGTAACACCTCTCATAGAAAGCAACGTTGAAGGGAAAACATTCAAAAGCTGCCCAATCTGAGAATTCCAGCATCTTTAACTCTGTCCAGCCTGCACAAATTGAACAAGTTTTGATTAAAGCATTAAATATTCTCCTTAAAATGGGCTACTTTAAGTCGGTAATTAGCCAAGTAATTCTAACCCACACTTATTTCATATATAAATTCTCTGAAAATTTCTGAATGGTGTCCTCACATAGATATATTTTATGACATAAGGTATGTTGCAAAGACTATTGTTTTAAAAAATTCTCTCAATTCTCTCTCTCTCTCTCTCTCTCTCTCTCTCTCTCTCTCTCTCTCTCTCCCCTCTCTCTGCCTTCTTTTTGCACATTCATTAATATGGAATAATTGGGACAGATTAGTCAAAAATGCTTTCATCTTTCTTTCTTGCCAACATTGCATTTTAAAATAATTAAAACTCCAGATTGTTTCTGGTTTTCACCTAAGTTTACTGGCACCCAACAAAGCAGCCTACACTTTGATTTTAATCATGGCCAGACAGTATAAGACCCTTGTCTCACAGGCAGCAAGAATAGCAAGTAGCCACCCTGCTGAGTAATTTCAAAGCAATGTACTTCCTGCTGTTAGCCCTACAGTATGATTTCTGTTCTGCCAAGGGCACCAAGAGAAGGCAACTTCCAATTTGCACCTCACACATAAATTCATCTTGTGCCAATAGGCTTGGAAGAAAACCACAAGCTACCTAGTCCAGCCATCAGGGGTCTGTTAACAGACTTTAAACTATGATCTATTGTGCAGCAGGGTCTAAAAGACGCACACTGAGTCCCCCTTTATAGAGACCACGCTTGCCTAACACCGTTTTTCCTTGAGATAATTATAAGTGTTTATTTTGGCTTTTAACAACTTTAATCACATTATTTAGCATGTTTCTGTTTTGTCGTCGACTTAAATGAATACAGAGTTCTCCTAGTAGTATCCAAGAAACTGATACACAAGGAATTTGCTTGATAAAGGGTTATTATGGAACAGAGGTAATTAATTATATCAAAACTCTATAAATAATAAATGTTTTCCTCAATAAACAAGAAAAATATCCTGTGCAACAGAGAATTCCTAAATAAATGAGGTGTGAACTTCCTAATTAAAGTAGCACACCTCCTTCTTTGACTCTGTTTTCAGGAGCTTAGAGATAAATGCTGTTCATAGCAAATGCAGCCAAGGGTAGTGCCAGGAGCCCCCACCCCCCCACCCACCCCCCCCATGGCACTGCCACCAAGATGACTGTGGAATACAGAGAAGAGCTTCTCTGAGTTATCACAAGTTAGGTTAAAAATAACCTTAGCTGATCACAAAGGTCCTACAGTGACTGTTAACTCTGAGCAACTGTTGAAATGTCCTGCTGTGCCAATTGCGTCTGATGGTCCAATAACAGCAGAACTTTATTATGCTCAAATGAATTCTAAAAATACTTCCACCAGTAACAACTGAATCAAAAAAGCTGAAAAAAAAATCATAGTTCATCATATTCCTAATTCACTTTAGTCACTGTAAGTTCCCAGAAGAGTAAATACTAGATTATTCAATAAGTATATTCAATGTATAATAAAATGTGTATGTTGAATTTTTAGTATATTTTCTGAAGTTTCCATTTGGGTTTTCTATTATGGATTTATTAATGACTGACTTTATGGTTCTAACTAGTGTGTGTGTAATATATATATATATATATATATATATATATATATATGTGTGTGTGTGTGTGTAATATGTACATATATGTGTGTATCTATGTATGGATAGATATATGTATATGTGTTATGTGTATATATGTACATATGAATATATGTGTGTTCATATATGTATATATACATATATGTATGCATATGTGCATATATGTGTATGTAGAGATTTCAGGAGGAAATCATATTAAAGAAAAGTCATTTGGGTGAATTTAACAGGTATATAAATACTTTGCTTTAACATAATCACCTCCTGAAATCTACCTCAAGAATATAGTTAAAATTTGAACATGTAAATTAGAAAAGACTTAATACCTTCTGCGAATAATACCGATTTTTTTTAAAATAATCTAAAATTTCACAGCAAATGTCATTAGAATCTGCTATTGTTTATATATGGGATGTTACACCAAAGGACTGTGTATTAAAGGATTGCACAATGTTTTAGACTTTCGGGAGGTGAGGATTTATGGAAGATCATTAGATCAGTGGGGAGAAGATTGTGGACTCTAGTCTGTTTTTCTTGTTTGTTTCCCGTCCTACAGTGGGAGTAGTCTGGTTTGCAACAGATATATTGTGGTCCCTAGGGCTCCAAAATGATTGAGTCATTATTCTTAAACCAGAAACTCCAGATCCAAGAACAAAATGAATCTTTTTATTTACTAACTAATTATATTACAGTATCTTTTTGTTATGATGATGCAGAGTGAAAACAAATCCCAACAGAAGTTTTCATGAAACATAATAATAGAAAAGCATTCGACAAAATCCAATTCCCATTCATGATAAAAGTCTTGGAAAGATCAGAAATTAATGGCTTATACCTAAACATAAGAAAAGTAATGTACAGCAAACCAGTAGCCAACATAAAAATAAATGGAGGGAAACTTAAAGCTATCACACTAAAATCAGGGACTAAACAAGACTGCCCACTTTCTTCAATATAGTACTTGAAGTCCTAGCCAGAGCAATTAGACAACAAAAGGAGGTCAAAGGGATACAAATTGGAAAGGAAGAGGTCAAAATATCACTATTTGCAGATGATATGATAGCATAATTAAGTGATCCCAAAAATTCCACCAGAGAACTCCTAAACCTGATAAACAACTTGAGCAAAGGATAAACAGGCTGAGAAAGAAATTAGGGAAACAACACCCTTCACAATAGTCACAAATAATATAAAATACCTTGGTGTGACTCTAACTAAGCAAGTGAAAGATCTGTATGATAAGAACTTCAAGTCCCTGAAGAAAATTTAAAAGTAAACCCACAAGAAAAATGTAAAATAGAAGGACAATCTACTACCAAATTTAAAAAGGTTCTATAATTCTGTTGACAGTGATTATGGTCTAGCTCAATAATACATACCTTAGAGGTAAAGCATAGAGCTACATCAAAGTTCAGAACCACATGAGGCCAGTAACAAGCAAATGATTGAACCTCTTTGGGAATGCGTTTCCTAATATGGTATGCAATTACTACAGAGTTGTTAAGATTAATAGAACAGCACCTGGTCCACATTTTTGATAAATAGTAGAGATTGTTATTATTAAATGTAGCTATAGAAGAATTTTAAAAAGTTTGAAAAATATGCAAACATGTCAACTTTACAAAATAAAGCCCCCTTAAATAGTGTGAAATATATATGAAAATTTAGCTTGTGAAACCATTAGAATTTAAGAAAATCTAAAATTATGAAATAGACAAATTGGAGATGGAACACTTCTACAAGAAAGTTATTTGCCAAATATTTAATGTGAAAGGAATTCAAGTAACAAATACCTCTGATAGTTAAGTACCAAATATGAATTAAAAATTAGAAACTGGGCGAGTGTGTACCAATGATTTGCACCCCCATAAAATCATATGTGATATTATGAGTTTAAAAAAATGGTCAAAAATCAAAACTGGGTTTTCCAGAAGTGCAAAAAACGCTGAAACACACAGTTGTCCCATATCTAACCCTTGTCTCCTAATCCAGAATTAAATAATAGTAACAAACCTATCCTGTTGATTCTCAGTTACCTATGTAGTGAAGCCCTAAAGGTTTGGAGTAGCATAATGTATTATTAATATCCAATTGCAAATGCTTCTGGAGACATACTGCATAATTCGTACTAGAGTTTTATACTTCTGTTCCTTTGTCTCCTGGGAAAATGTTGAGCAGGACTCTGATGATATAAAGATAGAAAATAGCGAATTCACACTTACAGAGACCAACAATGTATTTTGAAGTATATAGACATAAAACAAATACAGCTTTCTTTCAGGAAATTCAAATGTCAAAAATAAAGTTGATCCAGGGGTGTCAGGAATAAAATTTGTGGGCTAGAGGAATGGCTCAGAGGTTAAGAACCCTGATCTGTCTTCTAGGGGACCCAGGTTTGAGTCCCAGCAACCACATAAAGGCTCACAATCATTTGTTACTCAAGTTCCAGCAAATTCAACACCCTCTTCTGGTCAATATGGACACTAGGCATGAACATGATACACAGACATATATACCTGCAAAACACACATAGACATAAACAAACAAATACATTTAAAAGTTAAATAATAAGCTTGATTATTTGCTGAGATACAAAGGGTAAAAACCAAAAAAAGGTTAGTTATGGAGGAAGTAAGGACATGGCTCATCAGACACATGGCAACTTAGCAACTGATTGGCAAGGGAGATATTACAGTAAGTAATGTTCATGCAATGCAAACATGAGGACCTGCATTCAATGCCCAGAATCTACATAAAGGGTTGATTCCTGGAGATCACTGGCCAGCAAGTCTAACTAAGTGACAAGCTCTAAACCAATAAGAGATCCTGTCTCAAAACAAAAACAAAAACAAAAACAAAAACAAAAACAAAAACAAAACAAGGTGGGATACTCCCACAGAACAAAAGCAAGGGTTTTCCCCTGGCCTCCAGACACATAAGCCCCTGCCTATAGAAGCACCTAAACACACACACACACACACACACCACTGGGAAAATTAGCTACTGTTTTCTTAAAGAATTTATGGCTGTGCTCCTCAAATGATATATTAAACAAAATTGACTTTCCAATTTTTCATTCTATTAGTCTTTACAAGAGCCCCAAAGGCAAGTAGTAATCATTATTTTATACATGAAATTGCATGACCATTTAAAGGATTAAGGGGTTTTATGCTAAGCCACAGGAGCAAAGCCTAAGCTTGGGTATCCCCCAAATCTGTATTGAAATAGCATATTGAAAAATTCTTACCATTATATTCTCATCCTATTTAACTATGGTTAAAATAATTTACTATTTTTCCTTTAAGTCTGAGTACAAGTTCAAAGTAAAATAAAGTAGCTAGTATAAAACAGACTTTTACACAATGATTAAAATAACTCTCACTGCATATTTTAATTCTTCCTTATGACATTTCTTAACTCCTCTCCCTTTGGTGTAAGTAGATCACTTTGATATCTTCTAAGACCATCCAACATTGGATGGTTCCTGAAACACTGAATGCCAGGCTAAATTTAATAGTATAAATATTTTGATAAATTCCTGCTTACTATCATGTCTTCCACATAGTATAAGAGGTATAACATGTCTTTATGTTTCAAAATAAAAAGATTCATGGGGTCAAGCTTGCAGGGGAATTTGAATCCAGAAACATATCTTCTTTGGGTAAGGATCATATCCAAAGACCTTCTAGGTCTATATGATCCTGCTGGAATGCAGAAATGCCTGGGATTACATTATGACCTTAGTACAGACCTTTAATTGCAAACAATGGAGGCAAGGTAGGTTGTAGGAGGTAGCAGCCATGTTTGAAAATGAAAACGAATTGAGGGGCAAAGTGACAAGTCATAGAAAAACTTGACAGAGTAAGTACCAGTTAAGATATGCCCAACTCTCACAAGAACAGACAGAAAGGTAAGAGTAATTAATAGAGCAGCTCAGAGAGAGAGGAAGAGAGGAGGCAGCTTTACCAGGACAGTTTTACGGAGACAGGTTGCAGATGAAGTCAGAACAAAACAGAGACTGAGAAGAATCCAGAAAATTAGAACAAATTGCTGCAGTTAGTTTGAGGTCAAGAGAAACAATTTAGTCAGAAGCTGAAAGAAACCAGTTTGAATCAATCAGTTTGGAGAGGTGTTTTGGCCAGAGCAGGAAAATTGAACCAATAAGATAGAGTTCAGAAAGAGCTAGAAAAGGCTTATTTAACAGTAAGGTCAAACTGACAATTATGTCTGGCAAATAAAAGATACTTTTACGTCAGCTCGGGAAGAGTGGTCATTTTCCTGTTTGTTCCTTTTATCTCTGTGAGTCCCCTTTGAATCACAATTACTAATGGGTATATAAGAGGTTCTGAAAGGAAGAAGAAAAACATTTCATGACTTCATGGTCGTGCAACTCTACTGGTGAGTACAGGTAATACTTAGGCTTCAGGTATACAAATAAGTAGTGACATTATTATACATTTTAGTGATTTTTAAAAAAATTATTCAATAATTTCAGTGCTGTTGGGTGAATCAGTCAGTGGAGACTCTTGTCTCAGCTGGAAAAATATTTTTGTGTATTTATATCTCCCTCCAGAGGTAAGAGCTATCATTATACTGTGGATAGTTCTACAACTATCATCACGTCCACTCAATCTTATACATTTGACTTATATTCTGATTTAGGTGTCGATCCACAAGTTTCAGTTCATGCACTAAATATTTAATTATTTCATTTGTAACTGTAATTAAAACAGCTAGAGAAGAGACAAAAATATGATCTACTTTATTTTCTTTTGGAAAACACTCATTTACAACACTGTTTATCTAACTTACTGGGGACTGTGAAAGAAAGGGGTGAATTTCATTTCCTGGAGCTAAAGCTCAGCAGTTACCTTTCAGCACAATGTAAGCAAAGCACAAAAATCAGCCTTATGCTTTTTCTTTCCCTCTAGTTACTCATGGTATCAGGGAATTACAAAAGACAAGGATCTGAACCACATGCCATGTGTTCTACATGCATGCGCAGAGTGATGACTCTGGCTAAAGCTTTGATTCCACAAATGTTCAAGTAGAAGAGACCGTCCAGGTTTGGGAGAAATGTATAAAGTCAAATCTATTCAAATAAAATGTAAACTGCTATGAATTATTTCCTGTGATTGCTAATTACCATTTAAGAGAGTCTAGTGTGTTTAGTTAACGTAAGTTTGCTTTTTTTCTGGAATTTTTTTCCTCCATATTTGAGCCACTCCTCACTATTACAAACATTTTGACTAAAGTATAGCTTCTGAAACACCATTGTGAAGCCAGCCAGCTGAAACTGTAGACCTGGGAGTTTCAGATAAGGCTAATAAAAGTGTACATTCAACAGTTGCTAGACTGTAAAATCCTTCAATATTAACACCATATTTTTGCTATAAAATTATACAGAAAGTGCATTAAGCACCTCCTACAAATGCCCAGGATGTCACATTAAACAGATGACAGCCAATGATTAGAATATCATTAAATGAATAAAGAATACATATCTTTTTATAAATACTTCTGTCATTTTCTTTGCAATCATCTCCTCATTCATCATCAAAGCATCACCTAACATGGCACATTAAAGCTTGCTACAGGCCACTCTCTTCACTGAATTAATTGTAAGTTTCACATATGACCATATGGCCACCCCATGTTCTATTGAAGTGGTTTGCTTATAAAATAAGAGGGGAAAACCATATTTCTATCCCCTAGGAGGAAAATAGAAAAAAAACTCTAAAGAATAAAAAAAAATGAAAAGTACAAGGAACACTATCTTATTAGTGTGTGATTTTACTAACTACAGACGTGCCCCCAAGATAAGGCCATAGGAAGCAACTGGGTAACTTCAAGTCTTCAGTCATGCTGTGTGAGTATATTACAGTCATCAAGGATAGCTACTGAACATTGGCCAGCAATGGTGCTATGTGACAGCTTTGGGGATTTTTTTTTTTTTGGTACATTAAGTGAAAGATCAATAGGAACTTACGCTATTAGAGTTCTTGTCTGAAATATAAAATGATAACCCAAAGCCAGACTTATAGTCCACTGGGTCTTGTAAAGGTAAATGCTCAAACCAGTCAGAGCCACCTTGGCATTCCCCTTCGTGTCCGTGATACTCCAGACAAAAGTTCTAGGATAAAGGTTTCCCTCCCGCTGAGGCCAGGGAACATGGCATAAGATTCTGCCAGAGAAATATGCATACAGACGCACACAGATGCACACAGATTCCCACACTATCCACTGTTTCCTTCTGCCAGTTTGGCCTCATAATTGCATAAACAGTGTGTTATTTATCTATGAAGTTGAGTATCACAACTCTTGACTTACATATTAAGTGAAAACATAGTTTTATGAATGAAGGAAGGAATGAATGGAATCAATAGAATGACCATTGACTTAAATTGGAAAAAAAAAACTGTAGCAATAGCAGATTAAATTTTTGTGTTTATTAAAATAAAATAAATCTTTCATTAGTTTTTACTAGTCTCTTGTTATATTACTATATTTATGAGAAATTAAGCTCCTGTAAAATATCACTATGTCTGGATCCAATTCTTTTCTCATATGACTGATACTTTTTTCATCTTCATAACTTAGGAATGAAAGTTCACAGAATAATATAGTTTGGCTGTGCTTATAACATCTCTAAGTACCTTATAATTAATATAAAGATGCACATTTGTTATATTTGTGGTTAAGAATGATACAATAACATTACTAAGCTATATGTTTGACTGTATTTACTTTATTGTTGCTTTTCCTTCTATTATACTATAAAGAAATCTAAAATTCTAAGCGTGAAACTCTAGGTTTTAAAAAATACATTCCCAAATCCTTTGCCAACCCTTATCATCATAACTTGATGAACAAAGGCATCAAAGCCAGGCATGATTAAATGAAGNAAATGTTTATAGCATGGTTTAATGGCCATTTGCGCATAATGTAGTTTTAATGGTTTTGTTTTTCCACCAGAATATAGTACAGTATTTGAGAGCCTTGCCGAAAGGGTACATTGACCCCTTCTAATCTCTAATGAATCTGTTATTAGCCTAATAAGGATATGGTGCCTGGTATCCGGTGATGGAGTACTATAATTTTAAGTACTAACGATATGAATGTTCATAGTAAATGGGAAAAAGACAATGGGCAATTACAATTCAATGGTGCATAGATAAAAAGCAGGTAAAATTGCTTGAAAGCCATAAGTTTACCAGTTCTACATCTATTTAAGATTCTAAAGTCTTTATTACATGAGTCCTCATGCAAAAATCTATAACTATACTCTGAACCTCTCAACAAAAAGGATATGTGAAAACACACACAGAGGAAGTTGAAAGGTCTAACATTTATTTTTTCCATCATCCCTTCAGCACAGCAACAACATTTATTGACCAAATAAATAATTACATCTCTTTGCATAGAATTGGAAAAACATATCAAAGTATAGATCATACTATATACTATATACTGATATACTATAATGTGTGATTACAAGTAAAACATAGACATGTTTATTAAATGTATACTGATATTTATCTTTCTACATTTTCAAAGATAACTAAGAATTTCATCAGACTGAAGAGAAGGCTTAGCAGTTAAGAGTACTAAATACTCTTGCAGGGACCCAGATTTGATTCCCAGCATTCACATCAGATGGCTCAAAACTATCTGCGACTCAAGCTCACAGGGTCTGGTAATCCTAGCCCATGAAAGCACCTGCACTCATGTGCACACCACATGCATGTGCACACACACATGCTCACACACACACACACACACACACACACACACACACATGCGCAAGCATTCAAATGCACACATGCACTTACACACTATTAAAATAATAGAAATGAATATTTTAGAGAATGTCATTAAAATTCTTAATATAAGAATTTATATACTACCATCAGTTGACAAAATAAGGAATCACATACTTATGGTCTATTAAGAGATATATACAATTAAGAAATGACAGAGTAATAAAGGTACAGCAAGTATGGTAGTGTATGACTCCAGCTACTTAGAAGACCAAGACTGAAGGATCACTTCAACCTGGGCAATACTCAAAACACAAAATATCAGAGTATGATAAAATACAATATCTTAGAAAGGACATTAAGTTATTGGAGGAGCCACAAAGAGGCAGCAGAAAGAGAATTGTGAAAGTTCCCATAGGAATAAATACTAAACTAGTTCAATAGAGAGAATAGGATGATCCAATAAAACCAGGATTCAAAGGGGGGAAAGTTCAGAAAGAATTCCAGAACATAAACAGTATCTGTGTTGGCCTGAAAGACGGAAAGGCAAGCCACTAAGAAACAGGAAGAAGACCATCATGGGTGGAAACACAAAGTGAATGGACCACAAGAGGAGACCTGAGATGAAACAGGTCCAAACCTGAAGGAACAGATTGCAGGGGTGGAGGACAGGAGCACAGAGGAGCTAGGGAGCTGGAATAGTGACTCATGGTGACACGCTCTAAAGACAGAGACAAGCAGAACACAGAGCAACCGATGGATCTGAGAGATTTTAAATGGTGAAACAAGCCAACAGAGTGGCACAATGTCATTAGTTTAAATTCAGATGAGGAAGACAGAATTGGGGAGGGAAAGATGAAGATGAAAGGAAAAGAGGAAGATGAAGATCTGCCTATTTGCTTCCTTTGGGAAGGTTTGGCTTCCAGGCACTTGTGTAGTATTTGACTGTAGATGAGATGACCACATTCAATCACAGAGTTCTGGAGTTTGTAATTGATACATAAATTTGGCATTAGTCACTGAAGAGCAAGGATCCTAGAGTTAAAGCTCACGAGGGTTTTTTTCTTTATTTAGTTTCTTAGGGGGAGAAATACTTAAAGCTTTCATGATGCACATTTGATGTACCCTGCAAATTCAACATATAGTGCTTCATTGACATTAAACTCAGAGAATTCTCTGATTTTCATTGAAGTTTCATCTTTGACATGTGGATTAGTTAGAAATATTTTATTTCCAAGTATTCACATGTTTTCCAGAGTCTCTTTCTAAATCTGATTTTTTAATCAACTCTTATTGTGATCATGTAGTATGTATGACTTGTCTTTGCAAATTTTTTGGGACTTTTGGGACCCAGAAGCACCCTTGATAAGACATTGGATTCTGACATTGTTGGATACAACTGAAAAAAATCGATAATCTAGGCCTTAATCCTTACTGGTTTTCTACTGATTGCTTATCTACTCTACAGACACGTACAACTATTATTGTCTCCATTTTATTTCCTTCTTTCAGTTCTGCTGATTTCTATTAAATATATCTTTTCTGTAAAATTAATTTTATTAATATGTTTTACTTAACACAGTACATGCCTTATTTATTCCTTCAATATCAGTTTTTTTTCTTGCTTGATGATATCTTTTATATTCTATTTTTCTTGTTTGTGGCCTCAAAACTTAAAACATGTTTCCATAAGGGAATGTGCATTAGCACACTACCCTCTCTCCATCTCTTTGTCCCTTCTTCTGTTTTACTTTTTAATTATCATGTAAAGTAACGCATTTCATTATGATACTTTCATCTACAATTTGCATTTATCTGCTCTCCTCCCCATCATCCTTTCATCCTCCCCTACCTGTATCTTTCTTTGTCCCCAAGTAGTCAACTCTGCCTTCATGTCACATATATCCTCCTTTGTTCCCTCCCCCTTGTGAGATCTCTGTTTACTCCCTCACAACCTTTCTCCAGCTTTGTGACCTATACACAAAGCCATACCCACAAATACATGCATTTGTTAAATTTTAAGTCTTGGATCAACATATGAGAGGAAATATGTAATATGTATCCTTTTGAATCTTGATTATCTCATTCAACGTAACAATTTCCAAATCCATTCAATTTCAGGTTTTCATTTTTCTTTATGTCTAAAGTTCCACTGTGTCTGTGTACCATTTTTTCATTATCCACCTTGAACATGTACCCTGGTTCTCTTTCACTTCTTTTTTCGTATAAACAGCCAGCTTTTCTTAAATATATCTCAAAATTCTGTTGCTAGACATGTGTACATATTCTAGGCTAGCCTAAAATAAGGCCTCAGCTCTTCGCTGGGATTAAAGTTTAGGCCACCATTCCTAACCATTGTTTTTTTTTGTTTGTTTGTTTGTCTGGGTGTTAGAGATTAAACCAAAGGCCATATGCACTCTAAACATGTGCTCTACCAACAACTTCCTTGCCTTTTTTTTCAGGTTTTTTTCTTTCATTCTTTTTCTATGGTTGATGATCTGTTAGTATTCTCTTTTAGACTACTTTGTTAACTTACATATTTTTTATAATTAATCTTTATTTTCAAAACACATGTCAACTAATCAATCTATCTTCAAATAAGCCTATATTTCTGCCTATTATGTTATCATGTTCTTCATTTTAATGTTTTTTAAACTCTACAATTCATTATTATTCTTAGTGTTTCAATTATTGTAACTAAAAATAAGTTTTAGTAAGAAAAGATGGTGCTTGTGTTTGCCTCTCTGTTTAAATCATCCAATGTTCTTTAATGCTTTGAATTGATCTAAATTTTCATCTCATATCATTCATCTTGGAAATGAAGAAATTGTTTCAACATATTTCTGGTAAGAACAATCATTGTGACTTTTTTTTTTTAACTTGTGTCCTTATTCTTCCGGGTTTTCATGATTATCTTCACTGAGGAGACTCAAGTTGAAAGGCTTTGCGAGGGTCATGGTTGTTGCGTTGAGGTGGCTTTTTTTTTTTTTTTTGCTATGTAGCTTGCACCATTTATGATAAGAAGTCAGCAGTGATCTTTATCTTTATTCACTTCTGTGTCATGTGTCTCTCCCATCCCTCGCCTGCTTTTATGATTTCTCGTTTCCATGTTTTTAATCACCTGATCACCATGTTCCTTAGCATGATTCAATCTGCGTTTACCCAGAGTTTATGGGTGCATAGTCTTCAGCACCTTTAGATGAGGTTTAAGCACAACGCTTTGGTGTACTGTGTTCCAAACCCTTGACCTAACTCATTGGCCCTAGAACCTTTACTACTTTTGCTGGTTGGCTTCTTCCTTCTAACTTCTTTTTTACATCATTTCTATTACTCTATCTTCCTAATCACAGATCTTTTCTTCTCTTTCCCCAACAAGCTAATGTGTCTATCTTTTGTAGTGTGTATTTCAGAGTGTATGTTTTTCAGTTCTCAAAGTTCCATTTTGTTTTCCACGACCTCTATCTCTTTCCCAATTATATTCGTGTTTCACTCTAAATATCCTTCTGCTTATCGCCACAGAATACAAAACTATGAAATTACTCTTTTGTCAGTCACAGCTAACTCTAAGCCAAGATTCATTAGCACTGCAACTCTGCCTTGGGTATAAGGGAGTCACTGACCCTTTCAAACTAATGACTGCTGGAAATTTGAGAAAGTAGTTGCAGTTTCCGAAACGTAGATGTCTGACTGTGTAGATGTTAATTAAACTATTGTGTCAGTATAACATACGTAAGGAAATATCTGTATCATGTTCACAAAAGGATCTCTAAAATATTAGCTTCATTTTCAGATACTTATAAGAAGTTTAGGCATTAATCCAAATGACCATAAGAGCATGATGATCGGGATATTGTGGAGTCTCAGACGCTACTGCCCACAATTCATTATAATAAAAATGATAAAGTCTAAAAACGGAGAATGAACTCTTGGCAGGGAAAACCAAAACAAATAAGTTTCCAAGTGAAATAAAGCCAGCAGTGTCTACGAAGCAACATAAATAGAAAACAGTAGCTACAGAGACATTTTCTGGAGAAGACAGAACCCTCTTGTGTGGCCAAACAGATCGAGACACTGTGGAATTCGCCAAGCAGCTTCTCTTTATTCCTGGAATAATTCCTTCCAAGCAAACATGGTGTATGACTACATTCAGTGTATTGCAGATTTTAGGGTAGAATTATAATCTGTAATAAAAATGGCTAAATACACAGTTTTGTGTTTTAAATCATACTGTAGGGGAATAAGGGTGAACATTTGAAATCCTTGGAATTCAGACACTCAAAGGGTATGCTAGGGCAAATTGACTTGTTATTAACCTCACAAATTTTACTTTTCTCCAAGTTGGAGCCACCTAAGACACTCTAATTAGCCAATATGATTGGGAACTCAAGTATTACTTTTGGTTTGTTTGGGTTTCTCGGTTTATTTGTTTGTTTCTGGGGACGGGAATAAGATTACACATCACTGTTCCCCTGCAAGTTACCTCCTCAAAATAGCCCTAGCTTTGGCATTTAAGGCATTAAGGGTCTTTGGTAATTATGAAAGTGTTTATTTTCAACAGTGCCTGTACTTTTTCCTTTAGCTAAATTATCATAGAAGGTTCATTCTTTAGTCTAGGCTGTGCTATGTTTTAAACAAACTGCAATGCCTCCATTTGAGAGGGCTCAGTAGGTCTCACCCTTTCCATTTGAAAGTCCCTCACCACACTTCAAGCTCCCTGCAACCCTTGAAGGGTAATTTATGTGTTTTGAGTACAATTCAGCACACTGCAGTCTCAAGAGGGGACTGTAAACAATCAGAACACAGATGGGGTAATTAAAGTCTTGCACTCTGACAACAGCCAAGGCATACTCATGTTTTTCCTGATGGCTCAACCTTACTCCTGCTAGATAAAGTAGATAGACCAAGCCTGCCTCAAAGGGCTCAGGCTACAAACAGGCACACTCTCTTGAAAGTGTTTCTAACTCTCCATTATTCCTGAGCATTAGACGTTCTGAAATTACATTGATGGGATGTTTGAAAACTTTTTTTTTATATTTGATAAAATAATATCAAAAGTGACCTGACAATGGAATTTTTCTACAGATAAAAAGATGCAAACTCTTAACTTACAATCTTGGGCAGATATTTTATCTTTTACCTAATTAAAAATAATGCTTTTGTCATATTATTTCTACTGAACTGAATGAAAACCATGTGGCACTAAGTTGGGGGAAGGGAGACTAAAGCCCGCACCAACCCAATGTATTTAAATTTCTCTGGCATGGGCTTTCTGGCAAGAGTAAAGGTCTTTGCTTTAGCCTTCAACTGTTGGGTGAATTACTTCCTTTCTAAATTCTTCGGGAAATTCCATATCGGGAGCAGGTTATGCTCTGCACACAGACAGTGCAAAAACCAGGTTCTTGTAGCCAAAATGAAATGAAGTATTATGGTAATTATCTGGGTTATTCAGGGGAAACGAATGTGTGAGAGGTGATTTGGGGGAAGTTGTTTTCTTTCTGCTTCAGTTGCATATTCGGTTGTTTCAATTACTTTACCACACTGAACATTGTTTTCTTCGGAGTCACTGTATGGTTAGTGTATGCCATAAATATGCTTCTTAAAAAGTATGCTCAGATTTCTTTTACCTATATGTCATAAACATCTCAAAACCTTAGCCCATTATGTATTTTAAACAGACAGATGATAGATAGATAGATAGATAGATAGATAGATAGATAGATAGATAGATAGATAGATAGATAGATAGACAGACGGATAGACAGACGGATAGACAGGTCTTAGAAGTCTGAACCTTACTGATCTTAGAAGTCAAGTCTCTCTGAAAGGTTTCATCATTATCTAAAATGAAATCTACAGAGTTTCTCATGTGGCTACCTCACATATTTTCTATCCACAAATTAAAGGAAAGTAACTTTACTCCATTTAAACTCCTACCAAGAATTCAAAGGCTCTCTCTACCACAGAAATCTTCTGATTAAACTTGATAGTTTATAGAATGAGATTATAATGCTCAGTCAGATTTGAAACCACACAACAAAGGGGAAACAATTTATTGTAGATTATTTCAACACTGTGTTCCTTTCATAAACAATTTAAGGGAGAAAGAGCTAGTTTGGGCTCACAGTTTCATGGAGATTTCAGTCCAGCAGGAGGAGGAGAAATAATGGTGTGAGCATCTTCATCTGAAGCAATGGGAGCTTATTGCACTGGCTGTCCACATGGAGACAAAAAAAAGTAGAGCGTGCAGAAACATTGGTACGCATGATTTTCCAAGGTCCTTGCCTAGCGGCCCACTTTCACTAACAAGATCTCAACCTTCTAAAAGTTTCTACAAGCCCCATGATAGTTTGAAAGCTGACATCTAAGTATTCAAACCATGTACTGTGTGTGTGTGTGTGTGTGTGTGTGTGTGTGTCTACACGTGTGTGCACCACACACATGCATGATATACCAAGCTATAATAAGCATACACAGAGTTATCCTAAAGACAAATATATATTTCTTTAAAACTATACTTAAAGCCTGCTCTTCACTGAAGGTGAACCATTTAGGAGTGAATCTGAGGGAGAGGGAGGTAGAGGATGCTATGGGGAGTAAAGAGAAGGGAAACTGCTATCAGAATGTAATGTGTAAGAGAATTTTTTTAAATGACCATATTTACTTCCTTCCCCATGTATGCCCTTTGTAAACTTTCTAAAAAATCTTAGCAATTTAAATTTTTAAACATTTACAAATACATATATTTATCTTAAGTTCTGAGTTTTGCTAAAAGATCATTAGTCAATGCTGTACTAATTAACATTTATATATCCTAAGCACTCAAAGTCAACTATTTCACATCTACTGACCCAACAGTTATTTTTATATTCTAGTTCCTTTTTCAAAATAGTTCAAGGTGATGCATCATAGATAGTTATGGTTAATAACCATAATAACTATAATAAAAAATAGAAGCTACTAAGTTCTAAATGATAAGTATCATTAGTACTAAAAACAAGAATAAATTTCATTATAAAACATAAATATAAGAGAAACAATATGCACAAGAATGTTATACCCTCATAATTGTACAGAAATTTCCAATTATAGATATAAGATTAATGGGTATGGATTTTCCTCAAACATATCTTCCATTCACCAACAGATCCTTTCTGGTTCTAACTATAAACCATTCCACAGATAAGAGCACTCCTTACCATTTCCACTTTTACAAGTATCTAGCTGAATCAGCTCCTGACTGGACTGTACTAATTTTTCAGTTTCTAGATTTTTATTTATTTGTTTATTTATTTATTTATTTATTTATTTATTTATTTATTTTTGCCTCCTGAAATTTTATTCCATGGCTATCAACAAGGTGACCTTTTTCAGGAATAAACCAAGTTATGTCACTGTTCTTTATTCAACCTTCCTAGAGTTTCCTAACCCTCTCAATAATATACACATGGACTATTAAAATATACACATGGACTATTAAAATATACACATGGACTATTAAAATGCTTCAAGAATTTGGTTCTTCTCCAAGTTCATCTCCCAAAACTTTCTATCCCATGCCAGGTGCAAAGGTCATTTGGTCATCCCTCAAAAATTCAAAATTTTAATGCTCATCTCTTTCTCTGGGTTTTCCCGAGACTTTTGTCTATCCTGGACCATCTTTGTCCAGCCACTTGACATGATGACCCTTCATCAACTTTATGTGGCTCACTGCCAAACAGAAACCTCTGTAGAGACGTCACCCCAACTAGTCTGCCTCTTGCAATTCTCTTGCCTCTCCTGCTGCTGTCTCCTGTTCTCTGATCCTTTCCGGTTGATTTCCATCCTTCCTTCAGACAACGCCCTCTTTTGCTTCTTTGTCAAATTCATTCCATTGCTCTCCTCTCCCCGCCCCTTAAAATGTCTTCTCTATATAGTTATGGAGATACAAGGAGGAAATTGTATGAAATGGAGGGATTAAATAGAGAAGGGGGAAAAAAAGAAGGAGACAAGGGAGGGACTACAGAGGTCAGTTAACACTAAAATCCATTTGAGGGGCCATATGTAGTAGTAGCTACTATAGTAGAAGCTTCTGAAAATATGTACTTATTGAAAAAACTAAAAGCTTAAATGGAATCACAAAATAACAGGGAGACAGAGCCCCAACTAGACATCTCTTGCCAACAAAGTAAACTCCAGTGCCAGAAAGAGGCTACATATAATTGAATTGCTTCCCAATGGGGCTTGTGGAAACCACCCCCCCACCAAAAACAAAAACAAAAACAAAAAAACAACTCATGTTATTGCCAAAGCTATTGGTTGTTCTCCACAAACTGGTAAGTCTTTGTTCCCAACACAACCCTTACGTATCTCATTGAACATGGAGAAGTCAAGTTGGTGTCTAACTAGAGCCTTCACTCTTACTTACTAGTATTCATAGTCCTGGAAGGTATTCTACATGAAACCAGAGGAGAAGGGTAAACCCTAACCCAGCTACAAAACTTACAGTCTATAAAGGTGACCTACCTTCATGGTATGATGGTGCAGTAATAGTACAAAAGTTATAGGAGTAACCAACTACTATCTGGTTGGATTTAATGGCTACACCATGGGATTGAACCCATGCCTGTCACTGTTGGGGTGGCCAAGAACCTGAGACTAGATAGACCATGGACATAAAGTAAAACCATATACTACTCTTTCACTAAGGAACAGAGCAACAAAATGATTCCTAACATTCTGCTATACTCACAGATCAATGTCTAGCTCAGACGTCATCAGGAAATCTTTATTAATTCTTTGAGAATTTCATACATACATATACAGTGTATATTATCATATTCACCAATCTATTTCCCACTTAACCCCTCACAGATCTGTGTACCCCCAACTATATGTCTTTGTCTTAGTCAGGGTTTCTATTCCTGCACAAACATCATGACCAAGAAACAAGTTGGGGAGGAAAGGGTTTATTTGGCTTACATTTCCATACTGCTTTTGATCACCAAAGGATGCAGGACTGGAACTCAAGCAGGTCAGAAAGCAGGAGCTGATGCAGAAGCCATGGAGGGATGTTCTTTACTGGCTTGCTTCCCCTGGCTTGCTCAGCCTGCTCTCTTATAGAATCCAAGACTACCAGCCCAGAGATGGTCACACCCACAAGGGGCCTCTCCCCCTTGATCACTAATTGAGGAAATGCCCCACAGCTGGATCTCATGGGGGCATTTCCCCAACTGAAGCTCCTTTCTCTGTGATAACTCCAGCTGTGTCAAGTTGACACAAAGCTAGCCAGTACAGTCTTCTTGTCTGTTTATTTGTTTTAATGACCTACTTAGTCCAATTCTTGCCGCCCACGTACTTATGGGTGTAGAGTGATCCACAGGTGGTATATGGTTGACATATCAGGGCCTATACCCTTAAAGAACACTGACATACCCTCTTCCAGCAGCTATAAACTATCAAAAGCTCCTCAGCTAGGGGTAGAGGCTCAGAGATTCCCTTCTCACCTATGCTGGAATGTTAGCCAGTTTGATCTTGAGTAGATAAACGTGGCTATTGTGAGTTCATGGGTACATTGGTCCTGTTATATCCCGAAGATGTGGTTAAGTTTATTCCATTCTTCCTAGATCTCTAGCTCTTAAAAATCTTTCTTCTATCCTTTTCATGATGTTCCCTAGGCACTGGAGAAAGGAAGAGTGATATAAATGTCCTTAATGTCATTAATGGCTTGGCTGAGCCATCCCATGGATGCTTATTCTCTGCACTTTGAACAGTTGAGAGCTCCTACATCAGCTGCCATCCACTGCACCAAGAAGCATCTCTGGTTGAAGTCTGACAGCTGCACTGATCTACGTAGATAGAGTTGGGATTCTGAGATCTGGCTAAGCGGACTAACTAAATCAAGAGTAACGATGCAAGTTTAAAGGACATTTTGATACTGTTTCCATTCAGCAAATCAACAGTAGTTTGTCAGCCCTCAGGGGCCGGAGAGGGAACTGTGAGTCGCACAACCACAGGCTCTTGGCTGGACTGTACCACATATGCATTTCTTTCTAGATAGCCAATTTTAAATCCAATCAGAGAGCAAGCACTTGGTTGCCTCCATAACATTTATGTCATTCTTGTACCCATAGGCTTGTCTTGACACGGCCGTTGTTGTTAATAGCTTGCAGAGTTCACAGTGGCTAATGACTTTTCTCCCCCGAGAACACCATCCAGTACTACGAAAGATATCCAACAGAGAAAGCTTCCCAGTAGGTGCCTGCTTGATTTCTGTGTCCTATGAAAAGTGTATGGTTTCTTCAGCAGTAGGCTCTTTCCATCGGGTTCTGGTGGTAAACCAGGTGCAATGGCAATAGCCTACGATGTCTGTAGGATATCTGGGGTACTCCTGAGCAACAACCCAAAAGGAGATATCGCATTCACGGTACTGACTTTTTAATGTGGGTTTTAATGAAAGCCCTACTCCTTAATGTGATCACACTGAGGTTTGGGTTCTAACATGGTATTTTGAAAAAACTAAAAAATATTCTCCCCATAACATCGGCTGTTTTTCTTGAAAGATTATTAAGACTTAGGTCTTTCTCTTCAGAAAGCTATGTAGGCTCACTGTGGGGAATATTATAGGCCCTCAGGTACAAAGTAAATATATCAAGTTATTTGCTAACTTGACATGTCATCAAGATGGCTTCTCAATATTTATGTTCATACTCATAGGCAAACCTTAACCATAGAAGTCTCCTTTTCTGGTAAGCAGGGATTAATGCGGAGATTCATGGCTACATAAGATGCTAAGACTAAATGCTGGATGGTTGCTCAAAACCAAATGTAATCCTCCCTAAGGCTCAGTGTGGAAAGCCTTTTGGGGTACTGCTTGGCAGGAATCCGACACTGGCTAATGACAAATAAGTGGACTTCAGACAGGAATCTGACATTGGCCTAGAACAAGGAAGTAAGCTCAGGCAGGAATCTGAAATTAGGGCAAGAAAAGGCAAGATTCTAACTTTAGGCTGTGATAGGGAAGTAGGATAAGGCAGGAATTAGTCTTAGGGTGGAACTAGGCCTCAGGCAAGATTTTTGGGCTTGGACAAGGAAGTGGGCTTAAGTATTTCAGTCATTATGATAAGCCCTTTTCAACAACTGTCATGGGTGTAATCACAAAGCTTGCTGCTTTGTTAGTAGTTCCTAACCATACTGCTGCTTTGTTCCTTATTGTATTGTTGCCCAAAATACTTGCATGTAATTAAAGTGGTATTAAAAAGTCGGATGGAAAATAAAAATTTGCCTTCAGTCTCAGTATTGACTGGGGTCACGCTACAATGTTGTCTGTCTTTTTTCTTTTTAATCCTCACTCCCACACTGGAGAACCTGTTGACTGACTGAGCAGGCTTGGTCAGCTCAGGGAGCAGTGTTGAAGAGAGAGCATAAAGAATGTAAGTAAGAATAGGGAGAATGGTTGCAAAATATCGACCTGTAATCATGAACTCAAAGTAGCTGTGGATTCCCACACTGGGTACACATAGGAATGTATCCATCGATAATCGGCCTTGGGTGAAGGAGGAGCTCACTGCTGAACCATTTGTTACCAGTGGATTCAAGAATAAGAAATTGTTATCTTTTAAGGTCTATACCCACTGATGACTCCACAAGTCTCCCATGGATGGTTCAAATCCAGTGGTCACGTAGATGACCCTGGTTCAACTGGATGGATCACAGAACAAAACCAAAAGACATGATTCTGAAAGGAGCAGACTGGTAAAGATTAGGTCAGAGATTCACAGAGATGGCTGGGAGATAAGAGACAGTGTACAGGAAAGAATAATCAAAATGCATTGTTTACTTGTAGACATTCATCAAACAAAAATAATTAATAAAAAAGAAAAGTGTTTAAAAGAATGGAAGTTCCATACTATTTGGCAACATGAAGTTTTGTGTGTGTCAAGGTAGAAATTTTTTGTAAAGTGGGGATATCATACTCCCACTTGAGTACTCTGGGGTAACTGAGCAGCAGTGATGGATCGCCACAGAAAACAGATTAGAGAAAATATGACTGATTTCTGCCTGTGTTACTTATTTGCTGTCTGAGAAAAGCATATAAAGCATAGACTTGTGATTTAATCCATTGAGGTCATTGGGCTGGCTATTGTTGGTTGTCAACTTGTCTATGTGTGGAATGAACTACAATCCAGAAATGGAAGGCACACCCATGATCCTGATCTTGAGGCACACCTTTAATCTGGTTTACACTTTGTGCTGGAAGCCTGTATAGGAACAATGGAAGAACGAAGGTTCATTCTTTGCCTTCACCTTGCTAGCTCATCTATTCCTTCTCTGGCATTGGAGCCTACATCTTTGGGATTACAGAAGACCAACTCAGACACCCAGCTTGGTGGGACTGAACAACTACTAGGTTCATACGTACATATATACATACATATATATATATATATATATATATATATATATATACACATACATGCATGCATACATATAAATGACACTAGCATGTACTGGCCCTGTGCTCAGATTTTACTGCTGCACAATATTTACCATTATTTCCCCTTGCTTTCTTTTCCTGTTGTTCTTGTAAATTTGGGCATTCTCCTTCTCAGAGCCAAAAATACTAAAACCTGGGAAAAGAAGAAGCACAGATCTCAGCTAGCCTCAGCTATTTAAATGGAAGCAGCACTGGCAGGAAAACGTAAAATAAAATATGCCAAAACCCCAACTTCAGATTGAGCCCTGGGCTCCAAAAGCCTTCAACCTGCCACTAAAATAATTGCTAGTAAAACCTCAGCCCGTCACTCTATCTGCCAGACTGACCATGGCAGTAGTTCAAGCCATAAAGTAGAGAGGACGCAAAGGACAGGAAAACTAATATGAAAACCCTACAGCCTGCTTCTAAATAATTGAGAGGTGACCATAAACACCTAAACCGTGTGATTACGCAGCAAACTTGGCCCTCGAATACAAATATTTGTTAGGAAATAGTTTTGTTTTTTGAAATTTCTATCTGCTTTAAATAGCTTGAAATTTGTTTTCTAGAATGATTTTCAGATTTTCAGGCTAGTAAGAGAATGTGAGCAACGATAAGGCTCAGCACACACACACACACACACACACACACACACACACACACACAATCTCAACTGGGCCCGGGGCTTTGTAGTCGTGGCAGTGAATGAATACTGGAAAAGGTACATGTGAGTTATTCTGTGAAGAACCTCCTAGTCCATCTCCTGCCCCAAGAATGAGATTCCATAGTACACACCTTTTCCCTCATTAAAATAAAAGCTGCCGTTAAAGGGCAGCTACATATTTAAACTACTCGAAACTCTCATAATACTGAACACCAAACACTTGACACTCACAAAAGCATGGTTTCCAAAATCTCTAGTGCTCAAGTTGTGGGATGTAGTTTGACGGTAAAAGCAAATTTAGACTTGGCTCCCAAGTGTGCTTTTGGTTCTTCTGAGAGCTGACATTAAGGAAGATGGAGAAGTTCATATAAAACTCTGTATTTCTGGATTCTCTTGAAAGGAAACCATGGCAAGGCAGCCCACATTCCTCCCTGGCACCCATCTGCTAGATCACTATAAGACTGTGTTCTTAAATAGGCACAGGCCACCAGCTCACCACACTTACCACACTTACCACCAAGCCATTCTCCTCATTTGCAGTTGGTTCATGGACCCATTAAACATTTGAGTTCATGACTCTACCACAAAAATATATAATTACTTCATAAAATTACAGTAGTCATAAATAGTAAATAAAGACAACTTGAATTGTTGATGCCATCTTCTAATAAATTTGCTCAACACTAACAATAGGTTCATGCATGCACCATGGCTACATTATATATGAAATCCACAATTGTACTTTTGAGAAATGACTTAAGGATTATTTTACATGAATTGCTATCCTATTTTCAAAATTGCACATCTTAAATCCATGATGAGTTAGACTCTTCTGTACTCTGTGAGGTTTTCTTGAAGACAGGCATGTAGGATTTAAAACAAAGAATACCTAAGTTAACATGAAATATCTCATTGAATTTTACTAGAAAGATGTTCTGTGAAAATAACCATAAAAGGAGTTACAGAGACAAAGTTTGGAGCTAAGATGAAAGGATGGACTATCCAGAGACTACCCCACCTGGGGATCCATCCCATCATCAGTCACCAAACCCAGA
>NC_034608.1:72575983-72593720 GCF_900095145.1 Mus pahari
ATATATATATATATATATATATATATATATATACTCACATGCTATATAATATATCCAGAATAGCACCAAAATACCCGCATCATGTCTTACTTTTAATTATTTTTCTTATAACTATGTAAAGAAAATGAAATGAGTCTTCTTTCACCTATATATACATACTCACATGCTGTATAATATATCCAGAATAGCACACAATACCCATATCATGTCATTTCATGCTTTAGCATGGAACTAGGACACTATTTTAAGTTTCAAGCCATAATCTACAGGGACATTTGATAGTTTTCAAAGGCAGGTAACTGATGCTGAATAACTACACCATTTCCTCCATGGTAATCCAACAGTGCCATCTAGACATTTAAAACTGGTTTTAGTTAGCATATAAAGTGATGGGTTTCAGTATGACATTTTCATACATGTACACATTTTTTTCTTTGTTCTCTCCTCTGTCACCCACAGTTCCTTCCTGGGTCATGATATTCACTAACTTACTTTAATGTCTTATTCAGTTTCTAAAGGTCCATTCAACTTTATGAAAAGAAAAATATTTTCAGGCTAGTGAGATTGCCTAGCTGACTAATAAATCAATCTTCCAGAGGATCTGGGTTTAACACCCAACCCCGACATGGCAGCTCACAACTGTTTGTAACTCTAAAGAATCATATGCTTTTTTCTGACCTCCATGAGGACAAGGAAACATGATGCACAGACATACATTTAGACAAAATAATCCATCCAAACAAAATATTAAAATACATTCAAATGGATGAGCCAATTGCTCATTGTTGCCCGTGTTTCTGAATAACTAGCTTTTCTTTGAATATCTAAATAATCAGCATTTTAAAAACTACTACAGTTCGTTAACCCAGAGGACTGGGGTGATAGCTCAGTCAGTAAACTCTTGAGGATCAGAGTCCAGATCCCTAGAATCTATATTTTTAAAAATGTGTCCAAAGTTACATGTGAGAAATTCCATGCGTGGGGGTAAACGGGGGAAGATTGGCGAATATTTATAGCTCATTGACCAGGAGCCTAGCCTAATTGATGAGAAGGAGCTTCAGGTTTAGTGAGAGAACCTTCCAAAAATAATAAGAAATGACTGAAGAAGACACCCAACACCAACTTCTCTTCTCCATAGTCATATCTGTGCATGCATACTGACACACAAATAAGCCCTTGTACATATACACACAAACGGTATGTGCACAAACACCACACAGAAAAGAGAACTCATCCCACAAAATGTGAATACGCTGATGATCAGAGATTTATAAAAATATGTCTTTCGCTGCTACATACTAGTTCAGGAACTTCTAGAAGCAACGTTTCTCAGGGAAACACTACTTTCCCCTTAGGCTCCACCCTTCCCTATTCCTCTGCACTTTCTAAACTCCAGGTACTTTTTCAGGCCACAGTGACATACGTTTGTAATTCTTTCAAGGCACTTAAAAGTAGCCTTGCAATGAGATAGTTATATATTTTTAAAAGGTGTTCTATGAAGTAAAATGCAATATTCAGAGGAATGATTATTTAATGATCAAATTTTGACCCTGCTAGACAGTTGTAGACATCTTTAGAAGGAACTTATCAGACCACAGACCTGACTTCTCTAACAATGCCAACCCTATGATTCAAACCGTGTGGAACATATTCTGTGACAACACCAGTGATATCAGCTGTACAGTGTCAGATGTCACATGAGGAGTTCTCTTTACTTCCGTTAAACTACAGAATTGTCACACTCACCGGACTGATGACTCCCAAGAGCTGAACTAGATGGCTCAAAGTATGATGTCTCTCTCACCCTCATCTCTTTAAACGGTCACACAGAGGAAACTGCTGCAGGCAAGGTATCCTTCAATGAACTACCTGCGGGTTTTTTTTTTTTTTTTTTTTTTTGTAACGTGGTCTATGAAATAAAACTCAACATTCAAAAAAATAATTATATAATACAAGCCTGCTAGCTGCTGGTGTAAGCAAACCTTGCTCTGTTGACCGTTTTCTTCATAACTTCTATAGAGTTTCGGATATTGCCATGCCTCAGTGAGCAATGCAGAGGCATAGCAGCCATAGTAGTGCTTACCTGTTAACAATCTCCGCAGAGTCTGTTATCCCTGATTGTTGATGTTAGCAAACTTGTGGGTCAGCTGCTGTCCTGTCAATCGAATTCCCTTAAGCTCTTCCTTAAATAAAGACACTAAGGTCACCCTAAATGAGATACATTGGCTTTTCTTTGGTGAAGTGTGTGGTGTGTCAACCTGGGAGTCTTGGGGCTCTTTTCTGTTAGCATCTCTAATACCTGAGAACTCACACAATGAATGCTCTGAGTACTACCAGCATGGCTGCCACCTTGAGGACTCTCCAAGAATAGTGCTAATTTCCCCTCCTTTTCTGTATTGGAAATAAAGATGGGGATTGCAACTGTATACGGAGCATACATCTGTGGTTCCATCATTTCTCTTACAGCTATCCAGTCAGAGAAACCAAGACAGCCTAGAATCTCAGGTTCACAGTCCCCTCTCGCCCTTGATAGACCTCAGAGACATACTAGCTCCAGGAGCATGGGCTGTATGGAAGCACTTGGGGCAGTGAGTACAGAAGCCATGTCTGGGTGATACTTGCTGCCCAGACAGAACCCAAGTCCATTACAGCAGCACAGATCCATGGTCCAGTCCCCTTTCTGACTTCCAAACCCAAACTTAGACACATCTGTATGAACTTGCAGCTGAAACTAAATCCTGCTGGCACCACTATCACTTACAGGGCACATTAAAAACTGGACTTGCCTTGAGCAAATCTGGGTCTAACTCCTGGCAAGAGCATGAAGGCAACCAACTCTGAGTGCACAGGCGTATGGCTCAACCTAAAACCAGGATGGTAATTTGCTGAGCAGATGTGTCTTTGATTATGGTTCACCTTAGTTAACTTTAAAACTAATCCCCTTGATCTGGAACATGCTGGGGAAAGATGGCAGACTCTGGCATCAGGCTTTCTCTTCTCCCTTTTCAGCCTTGGACTTGAGTTGATTTTCTCTGTCAACCATAACATATTCTTTCTGGACTCTGGGCTTTTGCAAGTGCTGTTTCCTCTAAGCATCTTCTCATCTATCTACTATCTTCCTGGAAGTTTCAAAGTAAATGTCGCACACATGCCCACCCTCAAAAGCAATGGTTCTCAACCTTTCTAATGCTGAACCCCATTAATAAACCTGCCCAACCATAAAATTATTTTGTTGCTTGTTCATGACTGTAATTTTGCTACTGTTATGAGTCATAATGTGACATGTAAACCTCAGAAGGGTCACAACCAACAGGTTGAGAACCACTGCTCTAAAACTTAATGTGGCTCCATAAGTTTGATTGTTTGTTTGTTTGTTTGTTTGTTTTGATAGCTGTCCCTGTTGTCCATTTTCAAAGTAACTTGCCCTTTCAATGATGTTAATCTTCATCATCATCTAATGCAAGCCCAGACAAATGAGGACACTGCTATCCTTGTGCCTAGCGTTCCTACTGCATGCAGACAAGACTCACTCCAAAACTCTCTTCTCTTTCAATAAGACTTTAATTTAAAAACTGAAGGTCTGAAACTGTTAGAGGAAAACGTTGGACTTAGAGGCAAGGATTTTCTTTTTTTTTTTTTCCCTTTCTTTTCCTTCTTTTTCCTTTTTTATTTTTTGTATATTTTCTTTATTTACATTTCAAATGTTATCCCCTTTCCCGATTTCCCCCCTAGAAATCCCTTATATCATCTCCCTTCCCTTCCTCCTTCCTCTATGAGGGTGTTCTCCCTTCTCCCACTCACCCACCCACTCCCACCTCCCTACCCTTGAATTCCCGTACACTGGGGAATCCAGCCTTCACAGGACCAAGGGCCTCTCCTCCCATTGACATCCGACAAGGCCATTGTCTGCTACTTATGCAACTGGAGCCATGGGTCCCTCCATGTTTACGCCTTGGTTGGTGGTTTAGGCCCTGGGAGCTCTGGGGGTGTGGTTGGTTGATATTATTCTTCTTCCTATGGAGTTGCAAACCCTTTCAGCTCCTTCAGTACTTTCTCTAACTCATCCACTGGGGGCCCCAGGCTCAGTTTAATGGTCAGCTGTGAGCCAACCTCTGTATTTGTCAGGGTCTGGCAGAGCCTCTCAGGAAACAGCTATATCAGGCTCCTGTCTATTCAAATATCGAAGTTCTAGCTAGAGCAATTAGACAACAAAAAGAGGTCAAAGAGATACAAATTGAAAAGGAAGAAACCAAAATATCACTATTTGCAGATAATATGATAGTATACTTAAGTGATCCCAAAAATTCCACCAAGAAATCCTACAGCTGATAAACTTCAGCAAAGTGACTGGATATAAAATTAACTCAAACAAATCAGTAGCCTTCCTCTACTCTAAGGATAAACAGGCTGAGAAAGAAATTAGGGAAACAACATCCTTCACAATAGTCACAAACAATATAAAATACCTTGGTGTGACTCTAACCAAGCCAGTGAAAGATCTGTATGACAAGAACTTCAAGTCTCTGAAGAATGAAATCAAAGAAGATCTCAGAAGATGGAAAGATCTCTAATGCTCATGGATTTACAGGATTAATATAGTAAAAATGGCCATCTTGCCGAAAACAATCTACAGATTCGATGCAATCCCCATCAAAATTCCAACACAATTCTTCATAGAGGCAATGACTTTCTAAATATGTGGTTCCTGAATTTTTATATAGCTACATGAAGCCATATGTGTATATATATGTATATGTGTGTATATATGAGTATATATGACATGAAAAGTGAAACTGTCTAGGGGAACAAAAGGAACTAGTGGAGAAGAAGGGGACATGGGGAGATGTGCTCAATACACAATGTATAAATGAATAAAAATGTTCTTCAGTAACATAGTACTATGTATAATGAATTCATAAAATGAAATGTTCTAAAAGAAAGGAAAAAAGACATTGAATAAATGAGTAAGGGAATCACTAAAAAGGAAATTTGAACATTTCCTTTAAATAGTAAGAAAAAGAAGATTACCCCTGCACAAATATTATTGGACATGCATACCCATAGGTTATACACTTGAAACCTGCCATGAAGACATAGAAATAGAAGACTGTTTGCATCACACAAAGGAGCCATTCACCAGAATGACCAATAATGATACACTACGCCATAGTGCTGTGAATCAGGTGTCTTTTTTTCCAACTGAAAGCGTTGCTTACAGAAGGCAGTACAAAACTATTTCCAGTGGATAAAGTTATTCTCTGAGTTAGAGAGGGCCACTTTCATTTACAAACAAGTTTCTCCTAATTAGATCCTTTCTGACTATCCTATTAGTTGCAGAAAACAGCACATTAGATGCATAGCACTGGACAAAACTGGTCACACATGACCCAAGTGTGGTCCGGATTAAAAGTACGTGCTCGGGGACCTTCATGCACAAACGTAAACTGTGAAACATTGGCCAAAGAACAATTCAAAATAAATTTTAAATGAGCACAGATCTACAAGGGAAATCCTTTGTAATGCTTTCCAGGGCACGTCACTTTTGAACATTACACATAGAAAATATTATATGGAGGAAAACGTCACCTTATGAGCCTTTCCATACGGCCCTTTCTGTTTTAATGAGTGTCATATACAAGGAAATGGTCTATATAACAAAGCCTCACTGAACGCTATTGCTGGGATAGATCAGTTACTTTGGATTTTCCACTTTAATCTTGGGAGAAGCACATTCTAAATATCTTTAGAAAGTAGTGCACAGAGTGTTTTCTTCTCTGTGTGGGATTAATTTCAAAAGGCCCAGCCAAGCTAACATTTGTGGCATTCATTGGGCTAACTAAAGGGAAACAAATTGGCCAGGTACCAAATGAATGATAAGGACGTGTCTATTCGATTACTTGTAAGCAACAAAAATTAGGGGGCATGGGAATTTGTTCAGTTTTCAACAACTCTTAGCCTTTAAAGACTGCCTGGATGAGTTCAAAGAGTAATGGTAGGCTAAGAAAAATGTGAATTAATACAGAACATGTTACAACAATAAGCTTATGAATAAAGATCATGTCTTGCTTAAAGCGGGTCCTGCTGATCAGACAGTGTTGAGAGAAGTAAAATATAACTTGCCACTTTATGGGACAATGTGGTTGGTGCCTGCCTCCTTCACTACGTGAATGATTACCAGTTACATGCAGTTAGACTTTCTTTTACAACACTGTACACAGGCTGAGAAAGTTCCCATGGAATACCACTTACTATTTGTATCAAAACGTACAAGTTCACACAAATATACACTTAAAAAAAATCCAGCTTCCCACATTGGCAGTAACAGGCATTCTGGTTTTTAGCAACTTTGGCATACACCATGTATAATAACTGCTTAAAATAAAAGTTGCAATCAATTGTTCTGTTTAATAGGTCTAGACTGTGGCAAATTAATAATTCTTCTAGATGGCATGATATTTCTTCTCTTCTGGAAGCAAGATGGGAAAATGACAAAAGCATATTTCTTTGGATTTTTGAACAGGAGAAGTTGACTTTTGAGGGTTCATCCAAAAGCAAAACATTTTCTCCACTCGAGAAAGCTGAAGGCAAGAAATCAGGAAGAAACCACTGAGTAGTTGGAGTGACAGTAACATTTTTGCCTCCTACACCTCTTACCTATTTGACTGTTACTATTAGGAAAGAGAAGGCTACAAAGAAGCCCTGGGACTCATGTCCTCCCATGTTTTATGTCAATCCAGGGATTACTAATATCCTAGATACTAAAATTAATAGATTACTAGTAATTACTAATATCACAAATTACTCGTGTTACTAGGTAATACTAGTAATTACTAATAATGCTAGATTACTAGTATTTCTAGATAATACTAATAATATATAGTACCATGTTTTGGCTGAACACAATGAAGGCATTCATCCATAGCTAAACCCTTAAGTTTTACATAAGCTTAGCACACTGTTAAATTCAAAAATAACGTTCTCTATTGATCTGCCTTCCAAATTGAAATCTATGCTTTGTGCACGGTTAAAGTCTGACAAACTATCAAAGAAAGCAGTGTAACTTTTACTGTGCATATGATGACATTCTCTTTATGGCCCAATATATATATATATATATATATATATATATATATATATATATATATATTCTTTGGTACTTATGACATTTTTTTTATTGTTTGCTTATTTGCTTTGACACAAGATTTTCTTGAATAGCCCAGGCTGGCCTAGAGATTGCAATCCCCCTACCTTGGCCTTGAAGTTATAGGAGTGCACCACCACATCAAGACTCATTTCATGTGATTCTAATCAAGAATGTGTTTACAGTTATGAATATCTCCACTTGCCAAAAACCAACCATGAACACTGGTTAGAAAATACATACCAGCATAGCAAGTCGCTTTATCTTTGAAATTAGACGATAACAGCCTCTGTCAGAATTTTTGAAGAATAGTGCTTAAAATGAAATATAAATTCTGCCATGTTTATCCCATGGAAATTCATAGTCACTGCTTTGAAGCGGATGGTGACTTGCTAGAAACAACCACAGTCGTGTCCGGATATGACAACCATTTTCCAAAACCATCATCCAATAAACAGAAGAGCACGCCAAAGACTTTTGCCTCTCACAGCCAACTTTCAGATTTTATGAATACAGTTCTCCTCAGCATCTAATGAGTGGGCCAAAGTTACGTTTGCTGCCTCTGAATCGGGAATTTGATATGAACAATTTTCCAAAACTTCCATTTTTGCCACTTTAATTGATGGCGATAGTTTCCTTTCACAAAAAAGTTGATATCGCAGGTTTGATCTGACCAGTTCCACTGTGAGCTGATGAGAATAACTTCCTTGATCGTCTTTCATTTGAAAACCGAGTCCGTAACACCCTGCTTGTGAGTTTTCTGTGGCTTTCGTTCACTTTCCCAGCAGCCAGTTGTTTACATTTGAGACATGCATCTCAATGTTTCACTCTAATTCTTAGCTTTTATTCCTTTTTTAATTCCAATTTTGAATTTTATATTTTTATTGTGACTTCAAATTGAATACATTCTTGATGATCTGAAGCTTCCATGAACAAACTTGACTTAGCGTAAAAGATCAAGAGTTATTTTCAGTCTTAGGAGCCAGGTGGTCTGCAACTTGAATGCTGACATAAAACTAGTATTAGGACTAATCATAAAAATGCAGACAGACATGGATCCTGATGAGAATATCTATAGCATCAATGACAGGCCACATTTCATCTTCAGATAACCACTTCTGATTTCTCATCTAAATAAAATAAGAAAACATTGAGGGGGTCTTGTTTTGTTTTTTGTTGTTGTTTTGGTTTGGTTTTCATTTTTCGAGACAGGGTTTCTCTGTGTAGCTCTGGCTGTCCTGGAACTCACTTTATAGACCAGGCTGGCCTCGAACTAAGAAATCCGCCTGCCTCTGCCTCCCAAGTGCTGGGATTAAAGGCGTGTGCCACCACTGCCTGGAGAAAACACTGTTTTCTTAGAGAAAAGAAATTAATTACTACAAATTGAGCTTTCTAGCCTGAAAGTCTAGAACCACATAAAATAAGAAAGTTCTACTTCTTTTTTATCAATTTTAATTAGATATTTTCTTCATTTACATTTCAAATGCTATCCCGAGAGTCACCTATACCCTCCCCCCCCCGACTTCTACTGAAGACTCCATAAAGGACAAATCCACATGACTTTATGAGATAGATTATAATCATAATGCAGGAGAACAAAATTATTTTCAGGATTCACTGTACAAAGTATATGCAAAATATAAATAAATCTACCTTTAGCATTGGTCTCATCCCAATGGTATCTCATTAGACATATACAATATTCCAAAACCCAAAAGAATCCAAAGTCCCATAGCACTTTGATCTCAAGAACTTGCAAAAGGCGATATTTGGTTTGTAGTCTAACACTACTTCTCTTGACTGGGGATGACGCTCACTCAGTAGAATTTTGGCCTTTTATGTATGAAGCCCTTGGTTTAAATCATGGACCACATACATGCAAAGCAGTAGCATAAGCCTGTGACCCTGGCACATGGGAGGAGGTAAAAGTGAAAGATCGGCAGCATACAGTCATCCCTGACAACATAGTCCAGTTTAGCCTGGCTATATACAAGATTCTGTCTCAAGAAACAATAAAAATAATGACTAGGTTAACATTGCTTTTCATGTCTGTTATCTTTTCCCATAACTTTTTTAAATTAAAAGGAAATAGGCCAATGACCTGGTTTATGTTTCAAAATATAATTACACATTATTAAGAATTTTATAAAAAAAATTTGCAACCAAAACGTTCAATTTTCAATTGCCCATTAATGTAAAATTCAATGTCATGTTTCCTATATTTCATTTAGTACTTACTGATATTTCAAAATTCCAAAACAAGATGGAGTATTTAATATTGGGAGAAGCTCCTTAAACGTCATATACAACTATTGGGCGTAACTCCCTAGTTCATGATTGACAGCCTCCAGATACAGAAATTAGAGCACATGTATATGAATCAAATAAGGATACAGATTTAACAATAAAAATTTATTTTTTGCACTTACAATGGCGTTTTTAAGGCTGTTACCAGTAGTTAAGTGTTTAGGATTCTCAGTAACAGACCACAGAATCCACTGAGCTAATGTCAATGAAAAATGAATTGAATTTTTCAGTAACTTACATAGTTGACGATCTTCCTGGGAAAAAGAAAGAATAGAACTTACAAACTATGAAGCCAGGCATGACCCACAGGTACACATCAAGCTGTTTCTTGGAGAATCCACTGCCAATAACATTAGGCATATACACTGCAGCTCACACTGCAAGCTCCAGGCAGTAGGCACTAAGACATTGACCACTATAGCCAACATACCCACTTGTAATTGTGTGAGTGTGTGTGTGTGTGTGTGTGTGTGTATACATACATATATATGTATTTATATATATACATGCATACAGATAAATAGACATGCATACACATGTAAACACACATGCATATATATGCACATGTACATTTATATACACACACATACACACACACATGTATGTATGATGCATGGGTCCCTCCTGACCATACTTCCAGAGGTTTTCATGTTCTGAATCAGAGGACATGTAGATACTATCTGATTTGTGCAATATCAATAAGGAGGGATTATAATCAAGTTTCTAACATGCTTTCTTTTAGGGGCTAGAACATTCATAAGGCAGAACATTCTCACTAAACATATGAAGTATGTTCAACAGGTACAAAGCACATACATTTATGTATGTATGTATGTATGTATGCATGTATGCATGTATGCAATGTCCACTAACATACATGAGGACATGCATACTTGCACAAATACATACAAATGCAAACGAAGTGTTAAGCAGCAGATACATTGCTTCACTTCTCTTTTTCTTCAACTGAATTTGGCTAACTGCTGAAATAAGGGACAAAAATAAGCCATGCCCCTCTCTCATAAATGTGTGTTCCAAAGAAACTGGCAATAAACAATCAAGATGTCATATGCTGAATAGTTTAAAACAAAATGCAGCAGAATGAAAAGACCAAGGCTGATGTGTGAAGGGAGCAGAGCTGTTCAGACAGAGTGGCCAAGAAGGCATTGCTAAGAGGGCTGCACTTTAGCAAAACCCTTAAGGTGGTAAGACACACACCAAATCAACTTCATGACGAGAGCGTTTGTGTGATCCCAGTGAAGCTGCTCGTGGTGGGGCCATAACTAGCCTAAGGATGGAAAATGAACACTAGGAAGACCTGGCACAGGGGAGGTTGAACTTTTCAATTTTTCAATCTCTGGGAAAGGCAGGGACTGGAGATGAAACATATTCCTGTGGCCCATGATTTGTTCATCTTGAATGTGTGATAAGATCCCAATAAAACTCTAGAACGCCTAAGCTTGTGTTGATTTCTTGGAACAGATATTCTAGCGCGTTGCTGAGGGAAATGCATCTTGACTTTGGAGGGACGCCCCAGCAGTTTATCTCACCTGAGAGCAGTCTTGTGGAGAATTGAAACCGTTCACCCTAGAGTCTGTGCTAACTCCAGGTTGGTAATGAATGCCAATGTTGAATTTCAGTTCACCAGTTAGAAAAGGAACAGAATGGAATCTGACTATACCAGCTAAGCAATGAAGCTGCAAAGTAGTTAATAAAATTAGTCCAACCTGTATAGCCTTTCCATTCTGAATCAGTCTGTTAACTTCACAAACATGGTGGAACCTATATCAGCCACAGGGATCTCAAGGGAAGAGGTCTTAGAAGGATAGTGACAGTCAGCATCCTGGGGCTTTACCCACAGGGTTCAAAGCTTCAAGAGTGGCTCAGTTGTTTTCCTCTAAAATCTAGGCAGATCTACAGAAGGCTCTGCTGCTGCTCTGAACTTCATGGCATCATACCATGCAGCTGGAAAGGACACAGAATGCTCAACTTATAAATTTAAAACCATTTAAAATGGCAAGTTATATATTTTTGAAGTGGGTCAAAAAACACTAAAATCAGGGCTGGTCAGATGGCTCAGTGGGTAAGAGCACCTGACTGCTCTTCTGAAGGTCCGGAGTTCAAATCCCAGCAACCACATGGTGGCTCATAACCATCCGTAACAAGATCTGACGCCCTCTTCTGGAGTGTCTGAAGACAGCTACAGTGTACTTACATATAATAAATAAATAAATCTTTTTAAAAAACACTAAAATCGTTTATAAATAACAAACTAGTCCTGAACACAACCAGCTGTGGATGCCATGTAGCTAGAAAATTATTCAGGTTTTTTTCTCAGGTATATGCTTTCATTGACACCATAAATAAGTACCCTGCTAAAAACAGCCCTAAGAATAAATGTCCAGTTTATTCTGTCTCCACATGTGCAAGAAAGAGCAGTAGTTTCATAAGCGGACCATTGGTAAACTATAATCTGCCTACAAAAACTATAACCTTGAACAACTAAAAGCATAAAGGCGAGCAGTCTAGGTGCACAGCAAGGGACACACAAGAAATACCTCTCAGCCTTGTTACTTTCTGCCTGCCAAAATTTTTCTCAACCCCTCTGAATATGTTCTAGATCTTTAAGACATCATTGTAGACGTTGGTACACTAGTTCTTAACCTTTCTGCAGTGGTTGCCCAACTCATCTCCCTTCTCCAGTAAATTATGGAAGAATTAAAAAATAGAGTGTCTTCTGTTTATTCATTAAAATCAACACAATGTCCAGAGAATAGCAAAACAAAATAAATGTCTGTTACACCCACATTGTTTGATGGTGTTTTTTGCAAGTGGTCTAAACTCCCTGGGTGTTGGTATGCTTGGGAGTAAATGAAAGTAATTATAATTCTTACTTCACAGGAATGCTATGAGGACTAAATGCCCCATCAATGCTGTGGTTGATAATGGAGCCCCAGTCAGCAATCATAATTCACTGATTACAAGCCACCAGCCTCAAAGCCAGTTATTTATAGGAGGAGAAATTGCAGGACGATATTTCACAAGAGGTCTAGGTCACTGTTCTCAAAATAAGCAGCAAATAAATGAAACTTCACTACTCTGATAACACACACACACACACACACACACACACACACACGCGCGCGCGCATGCACATGCACACATACATGTATACACACACCACACACACATACACATACCACACATATACACACCACACATACATACACATCACAGAACACATACANACATGTATACACACACCACACACACATACACATACCACACATATACACACCACACATACATACACATCACAGAACACATACATATCACACACACACACATGCACACATACATGTATACACTCATACCCATACACACACCAAACACACATACATCACACACACATACACATACCACATATATACACACCACACATGCACACACATCACAGAACACATACATATCACACACACATGCACACATACATGTATTCACACACCACACACATACACATACCACACATATACACACCACACATACATACACATCACAGAACACATACATATCACACACACATACACACACACATGCACACATACATGTATACACACACACCCATACACACACCACACACATACATTACACACACATACATAACACACACATACACATACCACACATATACACACCACACATACACATCACAGAACACATACATATCACACACACATGCACACATACATGTATACACACACCCATACACACACCACACACACATACATCACACACACATACACATACCACAATATACATACCACACATACATACACATCATAGAACACATACATATCGCATATCACACACACACACACACACACACACACACACACATTTGTATCATGTACTAGGTATAGTATTTAGGATTTTGTTACATATCAAGTCACATGCACACTCAATTTTTCTCCTTAGCATTCATTGAGTTTTAAAATGTCATCAGCATCAAGCATTAGCAGTCAAATAATGTAGCTTTCGTTTACTGAAGGAGAGGGAGAAGTTCAAGTTCGTCAGCTGGAATTTATTTGCCTTTGTTATTTGGTTGATTGGTTGGTAGGGGGATGAGTGTGGGGTTGGATTTAGACTTTTTTGAGACAGGGTGTCATGTAGCCCATGCTGACCTTGAACTCAGTATGCAATCGAGGCTGGCCTTAAACTTGTGTTGCTCAACCTCCAAAGTGCTGAGATTACAGGCATAAACCTCAACACCAAACTAGAATTTTAACTGAGTTATAAAAACAAAGATTTTTTGTCACTAGCCAACTACCAAGTTAATTTGACATAAAAATGTAACTGTTGTGAACATTTTGTCCCATAATTAGAAGTCACGTTTATATGAAGCCATTCTTGGAGGTTTGTGAATTCAAGTTGATTGGGATGGGAGAGGAGTCAATCAAAACCACTATCCCAAATTGTCCTTGGTATATTTAAACATACAATGAACTCTTTACAACCAAATCACTAAAAAGCAGTTTTGGTGAAAACAAGCAATCACACACACCCACACACACACACACACACACACACACACGCACACACACTTGTGAATCTGTTACCTAAATCACATGTTCTATCCTTAACTGGGATTATAATTCTAAATCTTTGCTCCAATTAATTTCTTTTTAAAAAAAAAAAATCATAAACAAGAGTCTACATATTTCTCATACAAAGTAAACGCAGAATTTACTGGAGGTGATCATGATTCCGGCATCTCACGGAGGTATGCAGAGCTGAATATTGGCTGCCCCGTCAATTACGGCCAGCCAGCATTCATTTTGTGATATATGAATTTCACCAGGGAAACTCAGAACCGCTCAGCCATTTACGGATCGTGTTTATATTCCCACGTGGTTTTATTAAAGGCAGCAGCACTGCTCCCCTTTAGGACGTGTCATACAATGTTTTACTTTTATATTTCACTCCACTGATTTAGCATCAGAGTTTCCTACCTAGGCTCCAGACTCTATGATTGCATTCATAAACATGCATGCAATATGCATGTGAAATCACATTTCCTTTTTGGACGCATTAGCAAAATTCCATTGGTCTGTTACTTTCTAAACTGTTAGGTTTTCCACATTGAGCACAGACCTGGGTTACAGTTGCCTACTATAACTGTTCATCAGAATAATATTTTAAGTTGTGTATAATATTATTCCAATTTATCCTCTGCCTGAGGGTTTAAACCAAACCCACCCAGACAGTCCTACAATAAACTTAAAAGCATATTAGAGAATATGAAAGTTAAAGAAAAATTTTAGGGATTTTTTTCAGCCTTGCCGCTTCATTTTTTTTTTTCAAAGAATAAAACGATACTTTTAAAACATTGTAGAAAATACAAGTTTTTAAAACCATTGAAGGTGCAAGAGAACAAGTGTAACTGAATATATGCATTCGTGGGCAAACTGCTGAGATTCAGGGCTGACTGGAGCACATCCTCGCTGTGAGACTGGGTAGGTGACAGCTGACATTCCCTGTGCCTCAGTTTCCACATCTGTAAAGCTGTGCAAGGCCTACTCCAAATAGTCTTTGTACGATTAAACAAACCTTTCCGTGAACTAGTTCTCTTCAACTCCTACGATTTAGATGAGGCCGTCAACCACCTTAAGGACCTCCTGACTGTGAGTTTGAAGGAGGAAACAAATGTAGGAATGGTAAAGATCTTTTCCCAATCTGTTAGTTGCCATTTTGTCCTATTGATAGTGTCCTTTGCCTTATAGAAACTTTGCAATTTTATGAGATCCCATTTGTTAATTCTTGATGTTACAGCACAAGCCATTGCTGTTCTGTTCAGGAATTTTTTTTCCCCTGTGCCCATGTCTTCAAGGCTGTTTCCCACTTTCTCCTCTATAAGTTTCAGTATCTCTGGTTTTATGTGGAGTTCTTTGATCCACTTAGACTTGAGCTTTTTGCAAGGAGATAAAAATGGATCAATTCACATTCTTCTACATGATAACTGTCAGTTGTGTCAGCACCATTTGTTGAAAATGCTGTCTTTTCCTGATATAGCTTTCTCTTGTGAGGCTAGGCCAGTGCCTGGCAAATACAGAAGTGGATGCTCACAGTCTCTATTGGATAGAACACGGGGCACCCAATGGAGGAGCTAGAGGAAGTACACAAGGAGCTGAAGGGGTCTGCAACCCTATAGGTGGATCAACAATATGAACTAACCAGTACCCCCAGAGCTCATGTCTCTAGCTGCATATGTAGCAGAAGATGGNCNAGTNGGCCATCATTGGGAAGAGAGGCCCCTTGGTCTTGNAAACTTTATATGNCCCAGNACAGGGGAATGCCAGGGCCAAGAAGTGCAAGTGGGTGGGTAGGGGAGCAGGGCAGAGAGAGGGTATAGGGGACTTTCAGGATAGCATTTGAAATGCAAATGAAGAAAAGATCTAAAAAATTTGACAAAAAATAAAAAAAGAAAGAAAGAAAATGCTGTCTTTTTTCCACTGGATGGTTTTAGCTCCTTTGTCAAAGACCAAGTGACCTTAGGTGTGTGGGTTCATTTCTGGGTCTTCAATTCTATTCCACTGATTTACCTGTATGTCAGTGTACCAATTACATGCAGTTTTTAATCACAATTGCTCTGTAGTACAGCAGAGGATGGCCTAGTCATCACCCAACCATCTCAATTGTTCATCTTTCATTTGTAAAATCCTGTATCCAACCAGGATGTCCTAAGCTTATGTGCAGAAAAGTTGTAACATTTGGAGTTTGCGATTGCCACTTTGTGGCTTTAGCTTCATTCATCGCTTAATTGATATTTGGTTCTCTGTCTGACCAATATTATTTGATTTAGAACTGAGTCAAAGATAAGTTACAGAACTAGTCTAGGTACCCAATACACACACACACACACACACACACACACACATACACACACACACACACTGGAATACTATTCAGCTCTAAGAATAAGGAAAATATTCTGTCATTTGCAAGAATGTATAGGAACCAAAATGATATTATTTTAAGTTGAAATAAGCCAGTGAGAGAGAAAAAAAACTGTAGACTCTGAACAAAATGAAGACTCTAAAGCAATCAGACTCTTAAAAGGAAAGAGGAGAATTGTGATTGCCAGAAGCCTGGAATAGAGTGCATAGAGAAATATTGGCCAAAAAGTACCAAGTGAAAGGGGAAATACACACTAGGCCTTTGAGATAATGGACATGTTAATTTGCTTAAGTCAGTCAGGAAACACACTATGCATATGACGTGACATCGATTTTCACCCCATAAATATATTATTATAATTTGTCGAGAAAAATAATAAGAAGCTGTAGAAGTATCTAAGTCAGTAAAATGCTTGCAGCACAAGCTTGGGGACTTGAGTTTGGAGGAAAAGAACGTGTTGCCACACGGTCCTGAAGTACCAGATCTGGAGATGCAGAAACAGGGGCATCTCTGAAGCTTACTTTCCAGTTAGTCTTGACAAACTGGTGAACTCCGGGATCAGTAAGAGACATTGTCTCAAAAAGTAAAAGATGGAGCAACAGCTGTCTCAAACAGATACAGACACCCATAGCCAAACAGTGAATGGAGCTTGAAGATTCTTACCAAAGAATAGGAGGAAGGATTGCAGTCCCAGAAGGGGATAGGAACTCCACAGGAAAACCAACAGATCAACTAACCTGGACCCTTGGCACTCTCAGAGTCTAAACCACCAACCAAAGAACATACACAGCCTGGACCTAGGCCTCCCCACGCATATGTGGCAGATGTTCAGCTTGACCTTCATGTGGGTCCTAAACAATTGGAGCTGGAGCTGTCCCAAAAGCTGTTGCCTGTCTGTGGGATTTGTTCTACTAGCTGAGCTGCCTTGTCCGGCCTCAGTGGGAGAGGATGTTGCTGAGGAGGATAACCAGAGACTCCCCACCCACCTTGAGGAGCAGGGAAAGAGGAAGGAGGGAAGAATTGTGAGATGACATGACCAACTGGGGGGTGTCAGTGAGCAGGATGTAAAAAGTGAATAAGTAAAAACAATATTAAATTAATAATATTAATTAATTAAGTTTTTTTGCTGTTTTTTTATTATTATTATTTTCTTTATTTACATTTCAAATGCTATTCCGAAAGTTTCCTATNCCCTCCCCCCACCTCTGCTCCCCTACCAACCCACTCCCACTACTTGGCCCAGGCCTTGCCTTGTGCTGGGTCATATAGAGTTTGGAAGACCAAGGGGCCTCTCTTCCCAATGATGGCTGATTAGGCCATCTTCTGCTACATATG
>NC_034608.1:72594720-72600627 GCF_900095145.1 Mus pahari
TGGAATCTCAGGGTTGTTTTGATTTGCATTTCCCTGATGGCTAAGGATGTTGAACATTTTTTCAGGTGTTTCTCAACCATTCGATATTCTTCAGTTGTGAATTCTTTATTTAGCTCTGTACCCCATTTTTTAATGTTTATTTTTCTTTGTCTCAGCCACCAGCTCCCACCATTCCCTGGGAATCCGCTGATGATGCCAGTCTGGGAAGTAGGTAGGCCATTTTCAGATCTTCAGTCTCTCTCCACTCCTCCAAATCCAGTCCCCAAATCCCATCCCTAGCTCTGTAGCAGACCACATGCCATGGCCTCTCCTCACTCTCTGCCACCACTCCCAAAATACTAAGCAGATCCTGGTAGCACTGCCTTCCTCCTGCCTCTGGAAACTTTCAACTCCTCCTCCTCTGTCTAGTTCATCCCCGTTCCTAAGTGTTTGGCTCTCAATACCTAAAAATACACTCTACCCAGCCCCAGGGGCCATACCTGGTAGGATCTCAGAAGTATTCCCTACAAGGCAACCCACAGCCACAACAGTCTCCTAAAAATCAGAGAAGACAACAAAAACCAAGGAATGGAATGCCCCCACCCAACAAAAACAAGACCAGATATCAACAACTAGGATTATAATTTTAAAAAGTCTCCAGATTAGCACAACTGACTCTACGACAGAAGTACCATACAGACCATAAAACTCAACACATAGACAGTAACATCTGCCAAATGTAAACAACACAATCCATCAAAGTCTGTAGTTCTAGGAAAGGCTCTGAGTGTACTAACATTGCTTTTTGGCTTCTGGATATCTGTTCTTGTTAGCCGAAGTGTGTCAACCAAACATATGGTTTCTATGCTTAAAAGCTCACTCCAAGGAAGCCTTTGGCGACACTTGCGATTCCAAACTCCCAGTGTACTTGCCAGTCCTCTAATAAAGACTTCCTATTGGCTTAAACCCATATCCAAGCTGTCTTCTCTGGTGAATAATAATCATGTCACCCGCAGATGCCTAGATACCAAAGTAAAAACACAATCAATACCAGCCATGACAATAGGTTTGTAAGCAACCTTACCACAGTTGGCTCTGAGCAATGCAATATGGCTGAAGCAAAAGACAAGGACTTCAAAAGAGGCGTTATGAATCTAGGTTTTTAAAGAGAAAATGGACAAATCCATTAAAGAGGTCTATGAAAGCACAATAAAAGGAAGAAAAGAGTTCAGGACATGAATGGGAAGAAAGAATCAATAAAGAAAGTCAAATGGAACTAAAACTGAAAATGAAAACTTCGGGGACTCAGACAAGACATCAGAGACAAGCTTCACCAACAGAAAACAAAAAAACTAGAGTCTCAGGCACTGAAGACAAGGTAGAAGAAATGGACATCTTGGTCAAAGAAAATGTTAACCTAAATATATATATATATATTTAGGTTAGCACAAAACATCCAAGAAATTTGGAACACTTTGAAAAAGACAGAACCTCAGGAAGGAGAAGAAAGCCAGGTCAAAGGCACAGAAAAAATATTTTCAACAAAATCATAAAAGAAATCTTCCCTAACCTAAAGCAGAAGGCACCTATCAAGGTACAAAAAGCGTAAAAAAGACCAAATAGACTGGACCAGAAAATAAATTATTCATGGTAAATAATAGTCAAAACACTGTACAGGACAAGGAAAACTATTAAAAGCTACAAAGCAAAGAACAAGTAGCATTTAAAGGCAGATCTATTAGGATAACACTTGACTTTTCGGTGGAGATTCTGGGCACTTGAAAGGCCTGGATAGATGTTCTACAAACTCTAAAATACCACAGATGCCAGTCCAGACTACTATATCCAGAAAACTTTCCACCACAACCCATAGAGAAAGAAAGGCTGATAAAACCAAAATTAAGCAGTATCTATCTGTAAATGCAGCCCTACAGAAAGTACTCAGAGGAAAAAAAAAAATCCAACCTGAACAGGTTAACCACACCCAAGAAAACACAAGGAACAAATATTTTCAGACTAACAAATCAAAAGAAGGAGAAATGTATATCACATTAACAAAATAACTGGAACCAGCAAACACTGTCCATTGATTGATAACTCTCAACATGAACAGTCTCAATGCCCCAGTAAACATTTACTCTTAGCATCCTTATTTTGGCTTGTTCTGAATGCCTTGTATTCCCATGCTTAGTACTTTATGAAGAATAGGAAATAAACAAAAATGATATGAACACACTAAACATTTTATTCAATAAACACATGTGGCTAATATAAGTCCAGAACTGTAGGTACAATATTAAGATAATAATCATGATATATAGTTTGCCTGGAGCTTATGGTTTTCATTTCTACACTGATTGTGCCTAAGTCCATGAGACAACTAAGTGAGTTGCTTTTCAGAAAATAGAATTTGGTGCAGAATGAAGCTTCATTTTGTAGTGACACTCCAGAGGGATCTTAAAGAACGGGGTTTTGTATAAGTAATGGCGTTAATTTAATGAATCAAAGTGACTGGACTAAGGTATGCCAGACAGCTAATTAAAGATTATCTGTGGGTGCTTCCAGAAGGGGTTGGTACTTGAATCTCTGGACTGAATAAAAGGTATTTACTGTCACCTTTTGAGAGGCTATCTTTTAACCCCTGGAGGGCTAAGATAGAACGAAGAGGCTTGAGCAGGGTTACCTATCTTTCTCTGCCTCTGGCTTTGGTCATTTCAGAATTGAACAGAGGCATAGACCATTAACTCTCCTGGTTCTCAAGCCTACTACAACTGTACCACTGGCTTCAGAACTTCTTGACTCCCACAACTGTAGGAGTCAATTTATTGTAATCACTTAATTCATATCTTCAAACAAATTATTGATTCTATTTTTCAAGAAAGATCAGTGGAAATGAAAAGTCAGAAAATATATCACAATGGGAAAGAAAGAACAGCCTATAATGGCATGATATTTTTTATTATTTTTTAATTATTCACTTTACATCTCACTCGCTGCCCTCCTTCCAGCCCCCTCCCACAATCCCCCTTTCCCCACAATATTTTCTTAACAATGTGGGATTCTTTTTCTCATGATGCATTGACAATTTAATTAGTACATAACAATAAATATCACTTTAGCCCTGATAACATAAGATTCTTTTGATCAGAAGTTTACAAGTATGAAAAAAGCTAGACATTAAGTATAATAATTCAACTGCTTGGTCTACAAAAGTAAGTTTAATGTGAATGTTAATACGTTATTCATGTTAGAAAACTGAAATTATATTTAGGAAATATATCATTAATATCTAAATAACGTGAAAACTCCCATAAAGTATCTGCTTTTAAGACTGTTATTAAGGCCACTCCCACCATCTCTCTTCTGAACCCCAGCATGAGGCAACTGAGCGCTCCGGAGAACACTCCACACCACGGAACCTCGGAATCACAGTCCTTGGGTTCATGGGTGATTGGAACACAATCAATTCTAGAGAATCCTGCAGGGGCTTGTGCCAGCAGGAACAGGGACAAAGGAACACTGCCCCCACAGAGGCAGGGTTCCGGTACGGTCTGGACCACCCCTGCCATTTCTCTTCTGAACCCCAGTGGAGACAGCTGAGTGCTCAGGAGGACTCTCCACACCACAGGTCCTTGAGATCACAGGTCTTCTGGATCACGCAGGGAGAGTCGACCTACAGGGAGGTCTCTGACCCCAGGACTCAGGAGGAGGGTCAGAGCTCCAGACTTCTGGACACCTGCCTTGCAAGAGGAGAGCTTGCCTGCTGAGAGTGCTCTGACCAAGGGGACACAGGGGAGAGTTGGATTCCCAGGAGTACTAACAAGGGCTAACAGAATCACAGGAGGATCAAACTCCAGCCAGAGACAGCTTGAAAATTAACACCAGAGGTTTCCAGATGGTGAAAGGCAAACTTAAGAATCTTACTAACAGAAACCAAGAACATGGGACACCATCAGAACCTAGTATGCCCACCACAGAGAGTCCTGGATACCCTAACACACCCGAAAGGCAAGATGTGGATTTAAAATCATATCTCATGATGGTGGTAGAAGATGTGAAGGGCATTAATAACTCACTCAAAGAAATGCAGGAGAACAATGCTAAACAAGTAGAAGCCCTTAAAGAGGAAGCACAAAAATCCCTCAAGGAATTACAGGAGACCACTGCTAAACAGAAAGAAGTCCTTAAAGAACTACAGGCGAACACTACTAAACAGGTAGAAGAAACACAAAAATCCCTTAAAGAATTACAGGATAACACTGCTAAACAGCTAGAAGAAACACAAAAATCCCTTAAAGAATTACAGGAAAACAAAACCAAACAGGAATGGAATTGAACAAACCATTAAGGTTCTGCAAAAGGAAGTAGAAACAATTAAGAAAACCCAAAGGGAGACAACTCTAGAGGCAGAAACCCTAGGAAAGAAATCAGGAACCATAGATGTGAGCATCAGCAACAGAATACAAGAGAAGGAAGAGAGAATCTCGGGTACAGAAGATTCCATAGAGAACATGGGCACAACAATCGAAGAAAATGCAAACTGCAAAAAGATCCTAACTCAAAACATCCAGGAAATCCAGGACACAATGAGAAGACCAAACCTACAGATAATAGGAGTAGATGAGAATGAAGATTTTCAACTTAAAGGGCCAGCAAATATCTTCAACAAAATTATAGAAGAAAACTTCCTGAGCCTAAAGAAAGAGATGCCCATGAACATACAAGAAGTCTACAGAACTCCAAATAGACTGGACCAGAAAAGAAATTCCTCCTGACACATAATAATCAGAACAACAAATGCACTAAATAAAGAATCTTAAAAGCAGTGAGAGAAAAAGGTCAAGTAACATATAAAGGCAGGCCTATTAGAATTACTCCAGACTTCTCACCAGAGAAAATGAAAGTCAGAAGAACCTGGACAGATGTTATAAAGACACAAAGAGAACACAAATGCCAGCCTAGGCTACTATACCCATCTAAACTCTCAATTACCATAGATGGAGAAACCAAGGTATTCCATGACAAAACCAAATTCACACAATATCTTTCCACGAATCCAGCCCTTCAAAGGATAATAAAGGGAAAACACCAACACTANGAAACTACACCCTAGAAAAAGGAAGAAAGTAATCCCTCAATAAAACCAAAAGAAGACAGCCACAAGAACAGAATCCCAACTAAAACAAAAATGACAGGAACCAAAAATTACCTTTCTTTGCTTTCTCTTAACATCAATAGACTCATTCCCCAATAAAAAGACATAGACTAACAGACTGGCTAAACAAACGGGACCCTACATTTTGCTGCTTACAGGAAACTCACCTCAGGGACAAAGAAAGACACTAGCTCAGAGTAAAAGGCTGGAAAACAATTTTCCAAGCAAATGGTCCAAAGAAACAAGCTGGAGTAAACATTCTAATATCAAATGAAATTAACTTCCAACCCAAATTTATCAAAAAAGACAAGGAGGGACACTTCATACTCATCAAAGTTAAAATCTACCAAGATGAACTCTCAATCCTAAATATCTATGCTCCAAATAGAAGGGCAGCCACATTCATTAAAGAAACTTTACTAAAACTCAAAGCACACATGGCACCTTACATGATAATAGTGGGAGACTTCAACACCCCACTCTCACCAATGGACAGATCNTGGAAACAGAAACTAAAGAGAGACACATGGACACTAACAGAAGTTATGAAACAAATGGATTTAACAGATATCTACAGAACATTTTATCCTAAAACCAAAGGATATACATTCTTCTCAGTACCTCGTGGAACCACCTCCAAAATTGACCATATAATCAGTCACAAAACAGGCCTTGATAGATACAAAAATATTGAAATTATCCCATGCATCCTATCAGATCACCACGGACTGAGACTGATCTTCAATAACAGCATAAATAATAGAAAGCCAACA
>NC_034608.1:72600638-72621483 GCF_900095145.1 Mus pahari
CTATTGCATATGCCAACAAGATCTTGCTGAAAGGACACTGATATAGCTATCACTTGTGAGGCTATGCCAGTGCCTGGCAAACACAGAAGTGGATGCCCACAGTCATCTATAGGATAGAACACAGAGACTCCAATGGAGGAGCTAGAGAAATTACCCAAGGAACTGAAGGGGTCTGCAACCCTATAGGTGGAACAACAGTATGAACTAACCAGTACCCCCAGAGCTCATGTCTCTAGCTGCATATGTAGCAGAAGATGGCTTAATCGGTTATCATTGGGAAGAGAGGCCCCTTGGTCTTGCAAACTTTATATGATCCAGCACAGGGGAAGGCCAGGGCCAAGAAGTGGGAGTGGGTGGGCGGGGGAGCAGGGCGGGGGGAGGGTATAGGGGACATTTGGGATAGCATTTGAAATGTAAATGAAGAAAAAAATCTAATAAAATAAGTTTAAAAAAACCAATCTGGGAAACAAAAAAAAAAGAATGTTATTAAAATATTTTCAGACACGCATGCTCATTGTCTCATGCTTATCTTGAACTTGAATATTAAGTGGCTTAAAGATAGTCTACTACCTTGTGTGGGGATGGTGTCTCACACTTACAGAGTAGAATTCGGGAGATGGAGGCAGGAGGATTGGGAAGGGCATTGTCGGCAACATAGTGATTCTGAGCCCAACCTATGCTACATGAGACCCTACCTCAAACAGATGATGTGAGAACCCCCGCTTACCGAGTTTACGAAGAATACGTTATTTAAAAGTGGATTCCTCTCTTTTTATCAGAAGTCATACCTCAACTGTCACGAACTCCTGTTGGTTCTGCTTTCTATATGCCCAAGGCAGGTACTCCCGTCCACTCCTCTGCTGTGGAGTTTCAGTCCCGCCATCTCAGCCGCCATTGCTCTTTCTCATTTAGTTTCCTGCATGTTCATTGAACTCTCCTGGTTTCTTCCACCATACCCAAGATCTCAGCTCAACATAATGACGGAATTGATAAATGACAACCAAGAGCGCATCTCATTCCTCTAGCTATGGTGCTGTGTGAGTTGTGATTTTCTGAAATGCAGTATGAGTTGTAATTTACTGAGCACGGGCATTTGTGACATAGAGGAAGAGTGGATCTCATCAAATGGCTCCCAGTCTTTTTCCTAGTTCTTAAAAAGGTTTTGAGAAGCAAATGAAGAGACATCTGAACAGTGATTCAAATGAGAAGGGTTTTATTGTAATCAATGGACCACTTCATTAAACAAAACTCAGCAAGGGGGAAAAATTCTACTTCTCACACTGACTCTCTTGAATGGTCTGAAGATAATGAGATGCCTAACACGCTGTTCCCTAACTTTTTCCTGTGAAAGCTGTTCTCATTTTAAGAAGAAAGCAGGATTGGGCTTCTGGTGCCTGTGCAATGTCCCCACTAAGTGACCCTGGCAGATCAGTCGCATCTATGACTCTAATGCTTCTCTGCAATGAGAGCTGGTGCAGCTAGCTCAGCTGACCCTGCAAACATTTCAGTGAGATCCCACCGAGAGCTTCATATCTGTGGAGAATTTTATATCTAAAGAGGCCTTAGGCACGTGCATCCTAATGATGAAGGAAACTGTTTAGAAGCCCTGCTGGCCAAAGAGTGACCTCCCAGCACCCAATCAGTCCTCCTGAAGCCAGGGAATTCCTGATAAAAATCGCAAAATCCCTAGACCTGCAGGTAACCCTTAGGCCTCTGGGCTCTCTGCTTACCGAGTGACCAAATAAGGAAAAACAAATTATGACCTGTTAATTTTTAGAGCTGTCTTTTTTTTTTTCCCTAGATAATCTGAAGCTAATGTGAAAGAGGGAATAGTAAATATGGCCATGTCTTCCTGTGACGTAGAAGTCTCACTGAGCAAATGTCAGCTAGTATAACCAACACGTCTCAGTTTCTGCCTTTCTTCATTTCAGCATCTCCAGCCTGGGGGCTGGGGCAGGGACAGCAAAGAAAGAACAGAACGATCATCACGAGGAAATACAAGCTTGTCATAATATGCATAAATGCCTGGGTGGCTGGCAGCCCATCATTCAGTCGTGAGGTATTTTTGGCCTTTGTATTTCCCATGATGCTGCTGTCATGTGCACTACTCAGATAATAGTTGGATAGAGGGAGAAGTCTGAATGACCAAGTAAGAGAATATTAGATGAGCTGGAAGGATGGTGTCTCTCCACGGCAGTTGTTCAAGTCTGGTGGACCTTGTCACATCATAGAGTGTTTCAAAGCTCGTCAAATCTTGATCAATCTTTTCACAAGGCTAATACTTCATCTCTTCCCCCTTCCACTGAGCTTCTTCCATATAGAAAATGTTTTATTTAGATTGTCTGCATGAGCTATTGTCTCTGCATCTCCATGATACCCCTTCTGAGTGCTAAGCCCTACCTTGGGAGGGCAGCCTGCGTGGAATGTATCACCTTTGGATTGGATTGAGCCACATGCCATCTCCAGCAGGAAGGAGGAAGGAAATGATTTAATAATGTATCCACTGGCCGGACGGTGGTGGCGCACACCTTTAATCCCAGCACTTGGGAGGCAGAGGCAGGCGGATTTCTGAGTTCGAGGCCAGCCTGGTCTACAAAGTGAGTTTCAGGACAGCCAAGGCTATACAGAGAAACCCTGTCTCAAAAAACCAAAAAATAAATAAATAAAAATAAAAAATAATGTATGCACTGACTCTAGCAGGAGGAGGGTCACCTCTTGATGCTGAGTCCCTCTGTCAAAGTCACCCTGCCCTTTCAAAAGCAATGCTGCTGCTTTCTCTATTTTCTCCATCTTGTCATTTGGAACCTAGGGACGACTCTGCCATTCTCAGCCTCCTGAACTTTCCCCTGCAGCTTCTGTACTCCTGATCACCCATGTATAAATTGTCTGTTTTTTAATCTTCCTCGGGTCCTGCTCTGGAGATGGTATCTGGTTTTCTGACAAGCACCTAATAGATGAATTTGCCAGTGGAACAGGCGTGTTCTAGATATTTCTTTATTCTGTGTGCCAGACTATAAAAATGGCAAGAGAGTAGATAATCCTACCAATTTTAGCACATTCTCTGCCAAAAGAATACCTTCATATTTTAAGAAGCACATGTGTCAGGTCTTAGCTTAAATATCCCTTCTTTAGACCTGTGGTAAGGCCTCGTCTCTCTCACAGCACCTTAACTTCTCTTCCTGACAGCTTAGAATGGTTTATGTATTTTCATTTCGTGCCGATTACCCCCTAGCCCCAAACCACATGGGATAACACAGTTTACTTGCATGTTAACCTTCGCAAGCAAAGCACCTAGCTCACGGTAGCCACCCAGGACATTCATGTTGACTGTGTGGCTGAGTTTAACAAGTAAATACAAGGAAGATGGCATCTACCTCTCAACATTGGTCAGTTTGCCCACCCACGTCCTGCTGAATTATCATAATTCCTTCTTCCCCTCCCTGGGTCTAGTGATGTCACAATCACTCAGACCTTCCCATCTACACCCCTGTGGATAAGTACTACTTTCCCAAAACAGAGTGCAGAGTTCTGGAACAGAGAGTCTAGGGCTTAGAGTACCTTGTTTGTTTCTATTCGTTTCCATTTTTCTTGCATTCTCCACATGGGACCTTAAATAAGAAAGTCCAAAACTGAACCTATTCCTAGGCCAGAGGTTCTCTACAAGAGCATAAGACGTAGAAGAATGCCAAAGACTCAAAGCAACCAATTAGATGTGATCTGTTCTTCCTTGCTATTTTAAAACAATGACATTATCTAAACCCAGAGTTTTGCCCCAGGTCATTCATTCAGTCACATAATTCTTTGCTTAAACAGAACAGTTAGTTTCAAATCAGAAAAACCGTAAAACTACTAAAATGTTTTCAGTTCTCTACAATACTCAGAAATTGTTGCTGTGGATGTGGCTGCCACTGTGAACTCTATCATCAAAATGACCTTTTCTCCATCGTAGCATTGTGTCATTTCCCCTTCTCTATCTTCCTTTTATATACCGATTCCAGTCCCACACTTACAAGTCCCCCTCATTGCCCCTCCCCTTCTCCTCAGAGAACCTGGCTCCCTTGTGTACCACCCTACCCTGGGGCATCTAGACCCTGCAGGTCCAGACACATCCTTTCCCAGTGTGGCCCAACCAAGCAGTCCAAGTAGAAGGGATAAGGAGCTAATGGCAGGGAACGGAGACTGAGAAAGCCATCTTCCTTCTTGTTAGGGAAACCATATGAACCTGTTGAAAACATTTTGAGCTTTTATATATCCTTTCACCTTGACTGGAAAATACATTAGCAATTTATAATATTTTAATAATTAATCAATTTTTATTTGCCAACAATAACAATATATGATATGAAGTACCTATCTGTCTATGGAGATATCCATCTGAAATAGAGTCTTAAACTTCAAAATAATCTTATTGAGAAGGTCATTGCATTCCTTTGGGTTGATTGTCTTTGTGTTCCCATAAAACATGCACTTTGGGAAGATAATTGGTTTTGCTTCACCCACTCTTCAAAATAAGTCACCTTTTGATAACTTTCTAGGTAAAAGGTTACTGAACACTTTTGGTTTCCATTTGGCTGGAAATTTGTGCAAATTTCACAAAAAGAATTTTTACCTTCTGCTTAATTGCAAATGTTACAACCTTCTTTGGAATGATCTATCTCTTACTCAAAATCTATAGTACCAGGAAATTCTCAAAAAAATAAAATAAAAATCAAAAGATAAAGTTGTCTAGCAGCCTGAGAAAAATATAAGTTCTGTGTATCTTTGCTTTCTAATGAGAAACTATGCACTGTGTGGGTAGATACGGTGACAAAGGATACCGAGGGCTTTCACTTCATAACACAATTTAAATTTTGACATGTCTGAACTCTTAGCACACTTGGTGAACTTCCATAACACTCTACCGGACATAATGAACCACTAATGAAATTTTACTGGGAGAGAAAAATTACAATGTATATTCAAAATCTTTTTTAAGTCTGAAGGAGCAAATTCCATGAGAATGATGACCTCCTTCTATGAGAGACTGCCACAGCAAAGCTCAGAAACAAATCTGTCCCCAGCAGCTAATAATTCACCTATTATCAAGCCCTCCAGCATCATAATACCTCAGTCCCAACTGTGAGCCTGAAAATATGTGCCAAAACAGCTGATGGATGGCAGTGGCCAGCCGGATTGGTAATGTGCCTTGGGATTTGGTAACTCTACCCACCCTACGTGTTGGGAGAATTTATGAAGATAACATGACATGCTAATATATTTTTACAGCTTAAACAAGATATTCAATGCCATTTTGGAGCACCACACATAGTTTATCAATATAACTCCAAAGACCTTTATCCCCTTTTTGTTGTTTTGCTGCTACACATAATTATTGAAAGGTTAAGACTGACTGGTGAGTGGAAGCAGTTGGACCCCCGGAAGCTTCCTTCCTTTGTTTTTCTGTGCCATTATTCTGATCGTTGGCTCATTCTGATTTCAGTTATTTTTGAGGCTCTTGTCCTAATTAAAACTTCAGTTGTAGTAAAAGTATATTTTAAAAAAGAGAAACTGTAATGGATTAGGAATGGCCTGTATCAAATGTTCTTCTTATATCTCTTTTTAGAGGGTCGGGTTGCAGGTCAAGTGCGAAAGCAGTGTTGGCTACACTTCAGGTACCTTTCAGGCAGCAATCAAGCTCACCACCCTTGAAGGATAACGCTATTAGTTTGTAGGTAGAAGAAATATCAGTTCTGTCCTCTACACTAGCTGTGGGGGAAACTCAGATCAACTGTGCAGAACTTCTCTTTCTCTGCTCCATTTGTTATGGAAAACTAGTTCAGGCTTCTCTGCTTAATAATATTTAATATATAAAAAATTCATCCTGCTATAATGAAAAAAAAAATCAATGAAGTCTCTGCAAATGAACAGAGTTAATATCTGCCATGCCATGACTGTTGATGGTAATATAGAAGACTGTCTGTCCTGCAGTGAGTCCTTAGTCTCCACCTCACACTGTGTGTTTTTCCTGAATTACCTTGTTTGGTCCTCACACATCCCTAAGATACAGCGACTCTTGTGATGCCTCTGTCTTGGACCTTACCCTCTACCTATATTTTCAGGCTTTTCCCATTTGAAGAACCAAATCCCAATATCAGCCTTACACCTCTCTGGAGAAGTCGCCCTAACCATCCCAACATTCATGTTTCTAAAACGTAAACTTTAGATCCCACTTTGTCTTTCCACTTATTATGATTTGATTCTCTGTCCACTGATGTACAAACACCACTTATGGTTAGAGCCAAATGGTGTTCCCGGTCTGCAATATCCAACAGGTGATTACCCTCCCCTTGCCTTGTCTTGTTTAATTTTCTATATTTGACATGTTTACAATTTTTTAAAATTATTTTCTGTGTTTGTTTTTCTTCAAACCTAAATAAATGTTTTAGGGGGACAGGGTGGTCACTTTCTATCCCTTACACTCATTACTTACTTGAGGACCCCAAAGTCTTCATCTATCCTTGGGCCTTATAACCAAAAATCAACTCGACGCTCCCTTCTTGGAGTCTTGATATCTTCCTGTGCAAAGATATTCTTGTGTCGGTGGTTCTACTCTTGATATCACTGTAGATTAAATTGGTCCTGAGTAGAGAACCAATCTATATGGAATCCCAAATCCCTCTCAAGTTCAGCTCTTAAGCTCACAGAATACTGTATAGATGTTTAACAAGTCATTTTGAAACCAGAGTCAATTTTGAGTTAGCTATAATCTTAAAAATAGAAGGACTTTTCAGGGGCTTAATATAACTTGGAGTAGAGACTTATTTATCTAAAGTTAAGTACTAAAATCTATCCATCTTTTTAATCTATATATTTTTCCCACAGAAAAGTGTATGAAGTTAAATGTATCAGACATTAGTGATGAATGTTTCCCTCACTCTAAGGCACTCACATTGTTCTCTTTGATACCACTCTAATTTGATAATAAAGTTGTATAGTTTACAATACAATTCTAAAATCTCCCCTTTTGTGTATCCTATCATTACATGCCATGGAATGACATGATTTTCTAACTCGTTTTCTAATTAGAATTTTGAAAGCAATTCTTGATTTTTCAAACTTTTACTCAACCTGTCTTGGATTCTTTTCTTCGGCTGTAATAAAAATACCCTGGCTAAAGAAACTTGGGAAGGAAAGAATTCTAGTTTATAGTCCATCCTGGAAAGGAAACCACGGTAGCAGGAGCTTGAAGGAGTGGGTCCTATTCCATCTTCAGTAAGCAGAGCGCAACACATGAATGCAGCATGACAGTACTCAGCTTCTTCTCTTCCTGCTTATACAGTTCAAGATCCCCTTGCTTAGAGAATAATGCCTCTCGAAGTGGGCAGAGCCCATGCCCAGAAGCCCATCTCCTAGGTGACTCTAACTTCTCTCATGAAATCCTCTTGAATATGTCATAAATCCAACTGCCTGGGCGAAACAGGCAAAAAAAAAAAAAAAAAAAAACTGAGATCACAAGCTATTTGTCTTGGTTTTTGTTGTTTGGTTGTGTTTGTTTGTTTGGGGGGGGGGGTTCTCACAAGCACTCAGAATTCTAACATGACTTCGTGCATAGACTGTGTTCTGACAAAAAGGCTCCTTGTACACCACTGGTAGGGATATATATTACTGAAAACATGAAAACCAATAAGGATGCTCTCCTCAAAAAGGTCAAAAACAGAACTGTAACTTACTCTTAGGTGTACTTCAGAGAAAACAAACCAGTATTTCACAGAGATGTCTGCATTGCCATGCCTACCACAATAAGATATAGAACCAACCCCAATTGCCCAACAATGGATAGAAAAACCTATAGTTAATATACACAGTGTATCGATATTAATAATGTCATCTAATAAGTAAAGAAATCTTCCCCCATTGTAAGGAATCTGGAAGCACACGGAAAGTAAAACAAGCCAGAGCCAGGAAGTCAAATATTGAGTGATTTCACTTTTTAATGGAGAATTTCAACAAGTGAGTCTCATAAACACCAAAGGTTGGTTAGCAAATACTAGGTTCGTAAGGGAGCTGGAGGGTGGAAAAATACTGACCAAAGAATAGTTGGGTGGGTAAAAAATGTTTGCCACCAAGCCTGAGGACTTGAGTTTAGACTCCGAGACCCACAGGGTGGATGGAGAAGATCAACACCAGCAAGTTGTTCTCTGACCACACAAGCACAATGGCATACACATACCCACACAAATGTGCACAAAATAAATAAAATGTAATATGATATTTTAATTACAAAAAGAGTAAGTACTATTTTTATGGATTTACTACAAAAATAATAATAATAACATGATGTCATGCTTTCCTTAATTGGCTACATATACATATATGTATGTGTATATTTTAAAATACTGTGCTGTATAAAATTTAAAATGTCAGGACCTGTTTTTTTATTAAAAATAAATAAATACAAACTATTTGGCTTGCTCTAAGGAATTACATATAATCTGGCCTATGCATTTCCAAGTTGCTGACATTGGACTGGAGACAAAATAAGAGTCAAGTCTAAATTCTCCATTGGCTCGTTGTGACCTAGACATGTTACTGAGTCTCTCTGAGACAATTGCTCTATTAACTGTAGAATCATTGATTTACAGATAACAGATCTAGGTAGAAGATGTGCTTTGGTCTTCAATAAACAGCATTTTACACAGATATTTGGATTATTTCTTGCAACTTCTCCTTTATTGGAAATGGAGCCTTATTTGTCTTTCTGTCCATAATGCCTCCTTATAACATGCTGAAGAGCCTCAAAAGATGCTTCATGAATAAAAATACACATAGATGACAGTTTCAGTCCCTCTGCCTTTATTAACTATGTGGGGGCTTCCCAATTATTCTCTCCAATCATTGGCTTTGTGATCTGAAGCCAATCATGAGACGTGTTCTGTCTGCACACAATGAGAGTGTACAGGGGGTGTTTCCAACTTGATCTTTCAGTCACTGACTCCTAAATGCCACTACCTGAAAAGGCCATACAACTCTGAGTCACACCAGATAAAACAATAATTTACGTGGATATTTGATAGTATGACAAACATGTTATCCCCTTGGGCTGCCAACTTTCATACTATTTTCTTGATTTCTAAGTTTAAATTTAAAAAGCCAGTGTCCACATTCAGTCGAAATGCATCAGTTTGCATCTCAACCTGCATACCTGACATTAAAAATCACCAACAAATGTTAGAGCGCTTCAAAGCACAAGTAAGTTACAACTCCAGGCAGGCACCAAAGTAGCGGAAATGCACTGTTTTGACTAAAGGAATCAAGCATTGTCACTGTAAAGTTTTATGAGTACTCCAAAGAGTCAGCTTTCTCGTCATCTTCTAAATAAACAAAGTCTTAAATTCCACAGACCACAGAGTAGGATAAAAACAAATTTTTAAGTTTTAAATTGAATACACATATCTCCCTGATTAGATGTGACACATGGTTATTATCAATGAGGACCCCAGAAAGGCCTGACTGAAAGTCAGCCATCCCAGACATGTCCATTTAATTTAATTAAGGTGAAATAATGCTTTATAAAATAAACACTGTCAAAATAATAAGAGAATCTTATATAGAAATCCTTCTATCTCTGTATTGGTATACATGCCATTGAATCAACACTAAATAATCTTATCAGCAACATGTACTATGTATCCATGAATACAACTTATAGAATTATTAGAATGAAATCATCAGAAACTACTTCCATAGTGAGCCTTAAAAATGTACTGACAATAATTAATAGCCTGCTGAAGTTCACCAAGGCTACATAAACCAACACGTAGTAGTGAGATTTCATCGAGACATTCAGTACCTGTTCTGATCAACTGGAAAAAAAAAAAACTATTCTAACAGCAAAGAAAGTCTGATTAATTTCTATTTAATTCGGAAATAATACATTTGTGGATAGCGTCTGTAACAGAGCTGAGAGCTCACAAAGAATGCAAGAAGTGATGAAGTGTGAGATGGAGCGACCACAGCGGGCTACAAGGTGGTGATGCCTGATGACGTGCAGCTGAGAATCCCAAGGACTGATGAAGTTCATTGGGTAGTGATCCTGGCATGGTGGATATCCATCCACAGTGGAAAAAAAAAAAAAAAACTCCATCTACTGGTTTGTTCCAATGAGTGGGAAAGGTGAAAGCTCATTGGATTGGATTTTAATTTACAGAAGATCTCCCGTCTTCATGCTATCTCCTATATGTGAGTGTCTACAGTGAGGTGTGGTCAGCAAGGTTTCATTAAAGACTAACAACCATCATGCAACTTCTATGTGTGTTTTGTTTAGAAATTTAATAATACCAGGTACTAACAGACCACAGACAGTGACTGTTTTTCAGTTCATGTTGATTGATTTTCAAGACAAGATAGTATGCTCCATGAGGACTGAAGAAATGCTTTAATACATTATCCAGAACATAATGTATGACCCAAAAATATTAAGTGAATGAATGGAGAAAGAAAGTAAAAAAAGAAGGAAGGAAGAAAGGAAGGAAGGAAGGAAGGAAGGAAGGAAGGAAGGAAGGAAGGAAGGAAGGAAGGAAGGAAGGAAGGAAGGAAGGAAGGAAGGAAGGAAGGAAGGAAGGAAGGAAATTAGGGACAAAGGTGATACCATACTTCAATGTTTCCACACTATAGTGGAAGACCAGAATTTATCAGTGTGTAAAACACATATAAATTTTTGTATAGCTATGAAGCTACTGAACTATAACCTGCTTAAGCCAGATAGTGCATCATCAACATTGTAGTACCATAATCCCCCAACTCATTAACCACATATACAATGAAAGAATAAAGTCATTGATCTATCAAAATTCATATTTATAATAATGTTAAATAACAGCCAGAAAATTGTGGCACACACCTTTAATCCTAGTATTTGGGAGGCAGAAACGGGCAGATCTCTGAATTTGAGGCCACCCTGGTCTCATAGTGAGTTCCAGGACATCCAGTGCTACACGGAGAAACCCTGTCTCAAAAACAACAACAAAAAAAAAAAAAAAAAAAAGTTAAATGACAGAGCTCATCTAATTACACCCTTTTATCTACGTGAGACTCTCTTTAACGAGGCTTTGCTTTTCTGAACAGTTCTCATGAACAATTTTGGTCTTTCTACAGTAGTATAAATTGAGAAATTCAGTCACACTCTAAAGCTATGGGAAGATGTCCATTTCATTTTAAGCAGGTGAGTGCGGTCTGTAGCAGTACACTTTCTAGGCTATCTTGGGTTTTTCACATTCTCACCCTAGCCTTCTATTGAGTTTTAACATGTATGTATTTATTGCATCTGTGTATGCACATGTATCATGGTGCATGCGTGTAGATGAGAAGATAACTTTCCAGAGTTGGTTCTTTCCTTATACCATGTGAGTCCTAGGGATTGAATTCAAGTCACCAGTCTTGTGAAAAAGCGCCTCCACCCACTGAGCTATCCCGCTGGCCTTCACTCAGCTTACCCTTTTAGATGACTCGCCGTGCCTGACCACCTAAAGGATTTTCGCTCCAAGTAAAAAATCAAGCATTCATTAAGATTTAGGATTAGTTTACTGATCATTATTTAAGCTTACATTCCTTAACTATAATAATTCCATTTAAAATTATCTCATGCCTTTATTAAAGACCCTGGGAAAGCACCCATATAGCAGGAAAGAAGTGAAACAGAGAGGAAGAAGTCGGTGTAGGGTATATCTGGGGTTAGGTTTTAACTGTGGACAACTGGAGATCCAATCCTAATAAAGAACCCAAGTGGGTGGAGCCTATGTCTCCAAGATAACCAGTCAAGGAATATTCACTCCCCAGTTCCATTTATCCTTGCTAGGGGCCACATTGAAGGGGCCTTAGTGCCACGGTCCTTCCAGCATGCACTAGTACCAGGCCTAAAGCACTCCAGGGGCCAGAGTAAACCCAAAGCAGAATCTCCCAGGCCCACTGCAGGGAACAGTGACACAGACATGTGTGAGAACCAAACACAGCAACACAGACATAGTGTTTATTACCCCAAATGCCCAGGAGATTCTATTCCAAATGCTGACATATTTATGATCTGACCAAAACATGAGAGAAATGAAGAGAAACCGCACTTGTACGTAAAAGGATGTTGTGTGTAAAAGTAAACCAAAATATCCTTTTAAATGAAAGGTTCCTTACTCTGTATTTCCTGAGGCTTTTAGGAATTAATATGAGTTTAGAACAAGGTTGGCAACCTGGGACCTCTGAGCCAAATCCAGTCCGCCAACTCTTGTCATCCTGTCCCCAACTATGAATGATATTTGTATTTCTTAAAATGGTTGGAAAAAGTCAAGAGGACTATATCCCAGTACATACATTTATATGATATTCAAGTTTCACTGTCTGTAAAGATTTATTGGAACGCAGCCACACCCGTTCGTTTATATACTGTCAATGGCTGCACTGTCAATGGCAGAGCTGAGTAACCGTGACAGGGACCATCTGGACTTCAAGACCTAAAAGTTTATTATCTGACCCTTCACAGAAAGTTTGCCAACTCATAATTTAGAAGCAGCCTCACTCTCAGAGATTCTTCATGACATGGGTGCTCCCCAGGGAACAGGAGTCGGAGAAAGTCTCGTCCTTCCTTTAAGGAAAATAGAACCGTCCTGGTCAGGCTTCACAAAGCGGTCTCTGGGTCCCTTCGATAACAAGGACTTTCTATCAGCCCTCCCTCCCTTAAGGCCCTACCAGCTGAATACATACTGTCACTCCTTCAGAGCAGCAACGCATGTAAGCAGGAGTAAGATTCGGATAAGCAGTGATGAAAATTAAATAGGGTTTTAGATTTATAGCTCCTGATTTCTCCATTTCAAAACATAACGCTTTGCAAACACCTGTTACCCTTTTCATTTTTCCCAGTCACAAATCCATAATGGAAACTCATGTCCAAGCCCTTGAAAAGATTCCCCTTGTGAGAAAGGAGGTCAAAAACAGGACAGTGGGAAATAGCATCAAAAGGAGGGAGGGGAGGGAGGGAGGGAGGGAGGGGGAGAGGGAGAGGGAGAGAGCGAGAGAGAGAGAGAGGAGGAGGGGGAGGAGGAGGAAGAGAAAAGTAACAGCATGTAAGAAAGGGCTTAATGGATACTATTTAATCAACAGGTGTGAGGCAACTGAACATCGAAAAGAATAAAGGTTTGTATAAACAGGTGGCTGTGGTGTTCAAGTATTAAAACTGGCAAACTTAATCAGGTCCCAAGGGAAGCCAAATCTAATCCAGATCCTTACGATGTGATTATCTGTCTGGGCACAGAAGAAGGGACTGGATATGTAAACCAGGTCTTCGCCCCCGCGTACTGCCGTGACCTATGGATGTGCTTACACAATGAGCATTGCAGCCTTCAGAACGTCAGAGTCCGTTCCGAAGTCTTGTTTACGGGAGAGCATCAGAATTTTCTGGGGAAGCACGTCAGCGTGAAGAGGCTTTAAATAGCGCAGGACAAAAGTGTTCCTGGGAGGAACACAGCCTGTGATAAACTTTGAAGTACGAACAGAGAAGTGGAAGTGAATGTTAAACGCAGGCCTTGTCCTAAAAAACTTCGTGAAAAATGAAACGTACAAGAAAAGTTGGATCCCTGCCATGACACCCATTACAGTGTAGACGAAGGATCTGACCTTTCATGTTAAACTTACTGTGTTTTTGACACATTTAGTCAATTAAAATGGGTGAAGTGTAATTTGTTTTTCTTAAGTTTAATACAGCATGTCAATAGAAGTTAACCAAAATTTATAGTTGGAACACTAAAGCTGCCACACGTACTTAAACAAATGGACACAATTTATCATGGTTGAAATAAAGAGAACATCACGAGCATTGGACTTTACACTTCACGTAAGCGTGTTGCCAAATATAGGAAAGCAAGCTCCCTCTCACACTTCCAATAGGAAAGACATGTGGGTTCACATTAAATATTGGTGTGAAAAACCTGGCAGGTATCCAGTCCTAAGAAGTGTTAGCGTTGGCACTTGCACTGTGTACTTTTACTATAAATTGTTGTAGCGTTTATTTGACATGGAATACCCAAAGGATTGATGAGCAGAAACGGAAGATTTTTTTCATCGTGCCATATTACCTTTTTCATACATCTATACTAAGCTTTTACGTCTTCAGAGTCTAAACAAACAGCCACCTGTATTCAATCGGCACAAGATATTTTTCATGAAACTATAGTTTGCCTTTTTATAAACCTATAAAAGTACACATTTTCCATTTTATTAGTCAGCGAAGCAGAGGCGAATTTAATAATAAAACTTATAAAATGCAGTTTCTTTACAGACAGTTTAACATTTTTTTTTTGGCTTGTTTAAAGTGTCACAAGGACAACCAAACTTACATCACAATTCCTGTCTCTTTCGCACAAGAAAAGTGGCCGTGATTTTGTATATCTTTACATTGAAAAAATTCAGCTCACCCTCTGCAATTTATATGCAAGTTTATAAACCCGTGAAGATTCAGGAATAACATGGAACTAGTAGGGGAGAAATTACATACTGTAATCAAATACAAACATTTAGGTTTGGTGTCCATAGCTTGTATGTCAGTTATATACACCTACAGTAATCAGTGGGTTTACAGTAAGTTCAAAGGCTCCAACTATGATGGCAACATCAACATACAGTCTCTTTGCAAAACTAGAAGGGGATATTGGAATCAGTTTTGTGGGTTTTGTTGTGAGCTTAGCCTTTAAGGACTAACCATCTCTCTAGTCCCACAATCAATCTTAAAAACTTGGAACTAACCTAAATAAAGCAAGCAGTAGTGTTTTGTATCCAACATGATGACCCAAAAGCAAAGGGTTTGTAAGATTTAGGACTGTATGTACAAAAATATGTAATATATACATTAACAATCCTATCTATTAAAAAAAACACCTGATGTAATTATATTCTTCGCTATCTTCCTAACATCTCCCTACATCTTATCTTCCTATCATCCATTCCTACATCTTCACTATCATCCTAACCTAAGACTTGCACACTTACACTTGCTTCCACGTCCAACACAAACAATTGTAACTATTACTATAGTCAGTGATGTCAATGTTTAATCTAATCAGAGATTGATTCCTTCATCTACTATGCCTTTAGACTACTACTAACATACTTACATATATATATATATATATATATATATATATATATATATATATATATAATCAAAAACTTCTCTTTGTCTTTAGGTCAGTTTACTTATTTCAAATGTACAGTACAGAACCAAACTGTACATAGACACATACTGAGATGAAAGAGTTTGCAGGTGAACCTTTCCTTTTCAAACAAATCTCGTGTTACACAGTTATTGTGTGTGTACACATGTTAACACATAGCATTTGTGTAGAAGTCAGGAAAACTTGTCAGAATCATTTCTCTCCTTCCACAAGTTTAGTCACAGGGATCCTACTTGGAATTGGAATCCGGTAGAAAAAAGAGTGGGAAATCGTCTTGAGCTTATAGGCATAGCAAAGAACATTCTAAGCAGGACACCAAGAGCGTGGGCTCTAAGAACAAGAGTTAATAGATGGGAAGCTGAAGAGCTCTCATGTGGCCAAGGATGCCATGATTCAGGCACAGCCTACAGAAGGGGAAAAGTTGTTTACCCATTATACATCTGGTACAGGGTTGGTATCTAGAACATAAAAAGAAATTTTTTAAAAAATGATCATCAAGAAAACAAATAATCAAATTTAAAAATGGAGTACAGGACTAAAACAGAGAGTTCTCAAGAGATGGAAGATAAATGTCGAAGATACACTTTAAAAAATGCCCATCATCCTTAGCCATCATAAAAATGCAAAGCAAAAACTTCTTTGCAGTTTCATCTTACCCTAGTCAGAATTATCAAAATACACATGCTGATGAAGTTTCACAGAAAGGGGAACACTTCCTCACTGTTAGTAGGAGTATAAACACAGACAGCCACTGTGATCATTACTATGAAAGTTCCTGGAAAAGTTGAGGGTATATTAACCTCAAGATTCAGCTATACCACTCTTGGCCATATGCCCAAAGGACTCTATATCCTATTCCATACCCATAGAATGGTGTGCTGCTAAACCTACATCAAAGAACCGTTTACTGGCAGTAGATGGGAATTAACACAAATATCCAAAATGAGACAACGTGTGGAGGATGAAAAGCTTTGGAGCACTCAGTCTTAAAGGAAGTGTCGTCCTCGAACTCATTCCCTCAAGGCAGTCCTAAAAGACAGACTGAGAAAATTCTTTTAAATAGTTCTTTTAAATGAAGAATTGTTAGTAGACAAGGCTAGCCCATGTCCTCTCAAAAACGTCACAGAAAAAAAATGGTCCCAGACTGACATCAGAAATCAGATATGTAGGTGTCCTCTGGCCTTCTAATCTATACCTGTCCTTAGAGGTGACCTAAAGACAGCCATAAACAAATAAATAAACCTAACTTAACTGAGGAAACGAATGAGTAGAAATAAGCAAGATAGTAAATGACAAAGGGGGAACATTACAGAAAGAAACAAAGGGTTGAAAATTATGAGTTCTTACTGAAAAGATTTTTTTTAAAAATGAGTTTAAAAGCAAAGAAAGCCGTTTTTATTAGGAATACACTTGTCCAACTTGACCCTCCCTGTTCAGGCAAATGCTAATTTTCCATCGCTGCTGTTAAAATCTGGCCTTAAAACAGACGTAGAGGCTCACAACCAAACAATATGCAGAGAGATCATCTAATGGGGCTATCCGTCAAACCCCTTCCATCAGAGCTCAGAGAATCCCGCCGAAGAGGAGGTGGAAAGACTTAGGAGCCAGACTGGAGGGGGGGACACTAGAACAAGACCTTCCGCATCACCTAAGCAGGGCACAGATGAGCTCGTGGAGACTGAAGCAGCAGGCACAAGGCCTACACGGGTCTTGATCAGGTCCTCTGTGTGTGTTTTTGTAGCTACTAGCTTAGTATTTATAGGGAACTACCAGCCATGACAATGAGAAGGTCTTTGACTCCTGGGCTTGCTCTCCAGGCTCTTCTCATGCTGTTGGGTTGTCCTGGCCAATGTTGATCCAGTAGTTCTCACATCATTTTATATTTTATTTTCTCAAGTTTGGTTTTTAATCTCTTTGAAGACTGTTCTTTTCTAATGAGAGACAGAAAGGAAGTGGATCTGAAGGAGAAGGGAGGTGGGAAGGAGCTGGGAGAAGTAGAAGAAAGAGAAACTATAATCAAGACATACTGTATGAGGAAAGACTGTTTTGGATTAAAAAAAACAAAAAACAAAAAAGTGGAGGGTGACCAAAACTGGAGCTGGAGAGATTAGGAAGTTAATCTAGAGGCTAAGAAGTTAAGAGCACATGCTGGTTTTGTAGAGAATATGAGTTTTGTTCCCATTAGCTATGATGGTCAACTTACAAACGCCTGTGACTCCTGCTCCAGAGGAGCCAACACCAACCATCTGCACTCATAAATGTACATACACACATACATACATAGATTTCTAAAATAAAATAAATCCATAGAAGTGCCTAGAAACTAACACAATACACATTCAATATTTTATAGTTCTCTGCCTTAGAAATCTAGCATGGATCTAACTGAACAAAAAAATCATGATACCAACAGGCAGCTTTCCTTCCAGAAATTTCTGGAGAAGAAATTTGCTCATTGTACAGCAGATGTATAAATTTCTTTGTGGCTGTGTCCATTTTGTTCCACAGTAACAACTGAGAGCCACTCAATTGTCTAGTACCAACTCATGTCCCTTGATTCTTGGCTCCTTCAATATTCAAAGTCAACAAATGTGGGAATATGTTAAAGCTCTCTCATACGGCATCTTTCTGGTCATGTAATCAAGATGGTCTTAGGATAATCTCACTAACTCACGACTTTTAGCCTTAGTCACATCTGCAAAGTCTCCTTTGTCCTATAGTCTAATACATCCATAGGTTCACAGAACAAGGACATAAACATGAGAAGCATCCATTTCTCACCATGAACTCCAACATAGACTGAAAAGCAGAGAACTAACCAATGCAACAGTAGCAATTTGAATAGCAGAAATAGAATTCTCCCTAAAAGATTAACATGTGCAGATGCTTCCATGGAAGCATTCAGTCACACATCAAAGACCAGTTCGGTGCACTTGGTCTTCCTCCAGAGGACCAAGGTTCTGTTTCTGGCACTTACATCAAGTGCCTCACAATCTGCAGCTCTAATCCCTGGGGATCCAGTAACCTCTGGTTTCTGTGGGCTCCTGCAAACACATACTGCACATAAACTCATGCAGGCATGCACATACAGGTAAGTATAGATCTTTTAATTTAAAAAATAGAGTCTTTACAATTCAATCCCCTAAAAATACTACTACAATGGAGGCATACAGGTATTTGAATAGTATTCCAGAGACACACCATAAATAGAAGCACCATATTTTAAAAATCTAAAGATATGTTATTTGGAATATCCAAACCAATGAGTAATTATAAAGTGATACATTAGGTAAGGAAGATATAAAACTATATTTTAAATTTTCACTCATTAGAAAATATACTATTAACAAAAAATAAGTAAAGGGTCTTAAAAAAAACTAGTAAGGTACTAAGTTTTTATGAGATACATTTCAAAACAAAAATAGAGCCAATGGAAAAGCAGACATTATCTCAGATAACCAAATATAATTGATTCTCCCAAAGTATACACAAATAAAGGTTTTTCTTCTGGATCTAGACAGAAATTTGCATAGAAAAATACATAAAATTACCTAACAAGACATTTGTTTATTTTAACATATTTCATTTTATTCCCATGATGACTTGAAATATTTTTTAATTATGAGTTATAATCATCCTAGATTACTTGTAGGTAACCATACTATTGCATAACATGAAGAGCTACTTGTATAGAAGAGGAAAGCAATCAAGGATTTACTACATATGAATAAACACACACACCAGTAAAAGAGTGGAAATATGCAAATAGATACATGTATGTATGGAAATGTAGAATGTTATCAAGGTAACACCCTATGTCTATGAAGACAAGATGGACCCCTTAGCAAACAGAATTGTAATAATTGTAGTCATTTAGAGAAAGATAAAACTGGAGCCCACACTTCCCACCATGCACCATGATAAAGCCCAATTAAAATTCAAAAGTAAATACAAAAGTATTAGAAATAGAAAAGTTAAATTCATAGCAGTTATACCACATGGACATCATCAAGACTTCTCAAAAAATTCCAATGCTAGAGAAAAGAATGGTAATCTTTTATGTACAAAAATAAGCATAAAATATAGAGGAAAACACAACATACATCTATTATGAGGAGCTAATCTTGCAGATACACAGGAAGCAGGCGAGGTGAATTTGCATTCACTGCTTAGTGAATGTTTATTGAGTGTAGTGCTCTGCACTTGAACTCATGACTTGAGATGAGACACAGCAAGTGTGTATCTTTACTCAAAGCTCAGAACCCTGTGCCTTTCCGAAGCCTGGTAGCAGGCACTTTGGCAGTCCAGGGGCAAGTACAATACTAATTTCCCGCACGTGTTTTTCATTTCACTATTTGCCTTCTTGAAGATCTCAGTCTACAAAAATAGCCCTGGAAAATGACTATAAAAATCCTTTGATATCCCAAGATAAGAAAAATATCCCTATTCATCATAATTATTTGAGATCTTTTAAATCGCAGTTACTTGAGATATTTTGTTGCTCTATCAGATAATAATTTGAAAGGTAAATTTTAGTTCTATCTTTTGTTTGTAGCCATTAAAGTAGTCGATTCTGTATTTATTTAACCCTGATTTTAATTTGAAATATCTAATATGACAGTAATTACATTGTACTCATTCAGTATTTGGCTCTGCATTTTACTTCCCTCCTAACTCTAAGTACAACCATCTAAAAGGCTAAGCTTGCTGTCTTCTATTATTTCTTACTCAAACATACAGAGTTCAAGTTTAATATTTTGCTTAATAATTTTTGTTTAAACAAGACTATTTATTTGCATTGGTAGCAAAGCTCTTATGGGTTTTTTTCCACCCTAATGTGTTTTTCTTGTTGTCATAAAGCAAAGAACAAGGGCAATGTATGTTTCCCATCTGACAAGAGAACGCTACCCACTTTTGTCTTATTTACGCAATAATGATCAAGGCCCAGGGCATTTCCTGAGGATTAATGGCTGACTGGCAGATTGACTGAAGGCCATTAACTTCAGGCAGTCATTAATTTTCTTAGAAAAGCTGGTTGAAGTCATTATTTCTATTATAAGATCAATAGCACACTTCCCTGGTCACCACTACCAACCCAAAAAAAGAAGAAGAAAAGAAAAGAAAAGAAAAGAAAAGAAAAGAAAAGAAAAGAAAAGAAAAGAAAAGAAAAGAAAAGAAAAGAAAAAGAAAAAAAGAAAAGAAAAAAATAACTGTTTTCAGGGATTGTTTTTAAGAACATTCAAACTATAGGTTTTGTCTTAAGAGAAACATCAACAAAATTTCAAACAACTTAGGAACATGTTGTTGTTTCTCCCACAGACATCAATGTCATCAACACCGTGCTTATTCTCTGTGCTTGGAGAACACAAGTCAAGCTAAAAATAAATCCAATTTCTCTGTCTGCCCTCCTTTGCTTCCCCTCCTCCTCCATCTTATCCTCTTGACTCCCTTCTCTCTTCTTCGCCTTTCTCCCCCCTCCTCTCCCCACTCTAGGTGTAAATCTGTAAAAGCATCTTATGGTGGGTCACACCTTATACGGATGATTAGAGGTGAACCTATCAGTTTATAGTGCTTTAGTTAGGGCACTTGCTGAGAAATTGCCATCAGAGTTATTCTTTCTAAGCTTAAGTAGAAGAAAAAAGAAAGAGAGAGGG
>NC_034608.1:72622654-72625338 GCF_900095145.1 Mus pahari
TGTGTGTGTGTGTGTGTGTGTGTGTGTGTGTGTGTACATACATTTGTGTGGACAGCATGCAGGTACCTGCTCTTCTGCTCTACCATGTGGGTCTCAGAAATGGAACCTCAAGTCCTCAGGGTTGTGTCGAATGCCTTTACCTACTGAACCATCACACGACCCTGTCTTAATGTAAAATGCTTCATCATTGGTTATAGGTTCAGCATCTTAATACAGATCTCTAGATCTTATATTGTTTGGCTAAAAATTTATGACCATCTATTTTTAAGACTGGTTCCACATCCTCCTGCCCTCGGAACAACCACTCCATTCCTCTTTTCAGTGCCTCGTATAAATCACACAGCATTTGTCTTTCTGTGACTGGCGCATTTCACTTAGTGTTGTGTTCTCAGGATTCATCAATACTTTATGACTTCACCAACACTTGTTTTCTGCTGTTGTAAGATTCATATTGACAAGAGGGAAATGCGATTTCATTGTAGACAGAATTTGCATTTCCCTCATGATCAGTGATATTGATCATTTTTTATATCTATTTATCATTTTGTGTCTGTTTAGAAAAAAAAATCTATTCATGTCCTTAGTCCTTTTTTTGGTTGAATTACTAAGTTTATTTACTTTTGAGTTCTTTGACTTCCTTAAATATGTTACATGGTAACAGGATTAGAATATGGCTAGTGTAAGGATCATCTTAGCTGTCCCTTTTTCTATTGCCTGGATTGTTAAAAAGCTTTTTAAGTCTGGTGTAATCCTGCTTGGTTATTTTTTGTTTTGTTTTCTGAGTTTCTGTTTCCTAAAATTATTGCCAAGGCCTAGGTCATGAGCATTTTCCTTTAGCTTTCTAAAGGGTCCAATTTTATTTCATTGTATATGAATGTCTACTTTTCCCAAAATCATTTTCTGAAGTATTTTTCCTCACTGTATATTCTCTCTACCCTTGCTATTCAGTTGAATATATATATATATACATGGAGAAATATCTCTGATTGTTCACACTTCATATCAATCTTTGTATCAATGTTATCCTTTTTTGATTATTTAAATTTGTTATATAGTTTAAAAAAGTTCAGTGCCTCCATCTTTGCCCTTTTTTTATTGGGTGATGGACTATGCATGGCTTCTATTGTTTATATATTATTTTATTTACTTTAATGCTATAGTAGTTATTATATTATGACGAAAAATGAATAAATAAAAGTTATTCTGGCTTTAGCTTATAGCTTTAGTGATACAAAACCATTCCTTTTGTTTTGAGCATCTGTTTGCTTATCTGGCAAATAGAATAAGCATATTTACTTAGCAGGAGATCATAAAACTAAATATGATACAAGATACTAGATGACTGATAAAAAGCAGCTACAATGGGTGAATAATTTAAAATGAAGAGAGGGAGATAAACATATTATTAAAATCATCATGTCACCAATGCAAGTATAAAATTCAAAGACTTTGAGCAGATTTAAGAAATGAAAAGGTTTTCATCCTCCTATTCTTCCATAAGAGTCTCCAAGCTCCATTCACTGTTTGGCTGTGGGTGCCTGCATCTGTCTGGGTCAGCTGTTGGTTGTAGCCTCTCAAAGGCCAACCATGCTAGACACCTGTCTCCAAGCATAACAGAGTATCAATAATTCTGTGCAATTGGTGTTTGCCCATGGGATGGGTCTCAAGTTGGGCCAGTTGTTTATTGGTTGGCCATTCTTTCGATCTCTGCACCATCTCCCCTCCCTACATTTCTTGTAGACAGGATAAATTTTGGGTCAAAAGTTTTGTAGGTGGTTTGGTTTCTCTATCACTCCAATGGAGTTTCTGCCTAGCTACAGGAGGTGGCCTCTTCAGGTTCCATATCCCCAATGCTGTGAGTCATAGCTAAGGACACCCCTGTTGATTCTTGAGTATCTTCCTTATTCTAGGTCTCTGTCTTGACCTGGAGTTGCTCCCCCCAACCCCTACCTCCATCAGTTACAGATTTCCATTTATTCTCATGGTCATCTAGCCATCCCTCCTGTCCATCCCCACACCTGATCCTGAACCCCACCCCATTCCCCGATTCATCCCCTGTGCCACCCAGTTCCCTCCTTCCATCTGCCTTTTATGATATTTTTATCCCCCCTCCAAATGAGATTCAAGCATCCTCAATTGTGCCTTCCTCTTGTTTAGAAAGAAGGGGAGGGGAGATAGGGGAAGGATTGTGGGGGTGGTTGACAAGGAGGAAATCAGTGAGCAGGATGTAAAGGGAATAAGTAAGAAAATAATAAACAAATAATAAAACTTTTTTTAAGAGAGAAAAAAGAAAAGTTTCCTTTATTTTAGCAGTTTTTATTTGGATTGATCTCTATAGATTGTGTATGATATCCAAAGCAAATTTATAAGAGCCATAAATAAAATTCAAGCTACCTTTCCTTATAAACTCACTTCCTGATCATGACTGCTGCTAAGAGTTTTTTTTTAATTTCATAATAATATGTTGTAAACATAGCAAAATATAAAATGAGTTGGCTGTAGCTGGACTTTGAATATTTCAAATAAGTATATCCCACATGCTTAATATTAGCCCCCAACTCTAACTGAAAATACAACACACACAGACTTACTTTTAAAGATTTTCAACCATTATCAACAATAAAAGAACCTCTGGTGAAATCACCATGCCTGACCTTAAGCTGTACTACAGAACAATTGTGATA
>NC_034608.1:72629333-72644920 GCF_900095145.1 Mus pahari
GCCTCTTGTGAGGCTATGCCAGTGCCTGGCAATCACAGAAGTGGATGTTCACAGTCAGCTATTGGATGGAACACAGGGCCCCCAATGGAAGAGCTAGAGAAAGTACCCAAGGAACTGAAGGGGCATGCAACCCTGTAAGTGGAACAACAATATGAACTAATCAGTACCCCCAGAGCTCATGTCTCCAGCTGCATAAGTAGCAGAAGATGGCCTAATCAGCCATCATTGGGAAGAGAGGCCCCTTGGTCTTGCAAACTTTATATAACCCAGTACAGGGGAATGCCAGGGCCAAGAAGTGGGAATGGGTAGGTAGAGGAGCAGGGGCGGGAAGAGGGTATGGGGAACTTTTCAGGATAGGATTTGAAATGTAAATAAAGATAATAATAAAAAAAAAGTAAAAAAAAAAATATTGCTAAATATAAAGCATTTAAACAGCATTACTCAAAAAAAAAAAAAGAAAGAAAGAAAAAGAAAAAGAAAAAAAGCGTTTACTCCTCTTTACCACTGAGCCATCCACCTCTGCAGCCTTAGATTCCCTGACTATAGTTATTGTCAATATTTACATATATGCTGGCTTCATTGTATGAAAATTTGAAACAATATACTGACAGAGCTCTAGGATGTCCTTGTTCCTGTGCAGAAAAAGTTCTCTAGGGTGGCACATGGTGGAAGACAGGAAGAGTCCAGACTGAACTGAAGAAAACAGTGTTGAACTGAGATAGGATTCTGAATATGCCACCATAGCAAGACTCGGATAGGAAGAGAATCAGACAGACAGCTTCAGAGGTCCACAATGTCCATGTCTGCTGCCAGTCACTTTCCTCGTCTCTATGACTAATATTGGTAGAAACAACGTAATGGAAAACACTTTATGTTGGTTCGCTATTTGAGAGGACGTGAGCCCCCGTGGCTGAAAAGACACAAAGTTCATAGCAATGGTAGTAAGAACTTCACGTCTTCCTGTGATAGGCAGGAAGCAGAGCACAGATCCAGAAGTGGATATAAGCATCAAAGGCCTGCTTCCAGTGACTTGTTCAGACAAGACAAACTCTGTTTCTAAAGGTTCCTCTGCCTCCAATACAGAGACACCAACTGGAGACCAAGTATTGAGATGCATGAACATGTGGGACAGGCTTCAGATTCAGACCATAACACCATGACATGTGTACTACAGTAACTGTGAACCACCCAAAACTAAAAGGGCAATACATTGTTCTAACATAGTTATATAACAATTCATGCAACAATATCTAACTAGAATATACATTATTTCTAGAGGACATGGAATGTTTTTTAAAATATATCACATTATGAGACACCAAGAAATGTCTTCAGAAACATACAAGGAATATTCTCTGAGTACAATGAAATTAAATTAGAAATTATTAGCAGACAAAATAACTCGTAATAACATGCTTCTATGTCCATCGACCAGAGCATTACTCAAGCCTCATCAGAGATGCATACAGTAGATGACAATTGACATAGAAAACCAAAGCTAGACAGTGTGCAAAGAGTAAGAGATTTTGGAATATTCAGCCCTAAATGTGGTGTCTATATTAAGCTTCTCCCAACAAAGTTCAGGGAAGAAGAAAAAGTAGGAAGATTGTAAAAGCCAGAGGCGATGGGAGATTCCTAGGAATCAGTGTCTTCCAGATAGAACAAGACTGATGTACACATGAACTCACAATGACTAGTACAGCATACATAAGACTGACGTAAGTTCAAACCTCTTAGAGTCCTAGTGCAAAGAAGGAAAAATTGAGCGAAGCCCATGAAAGCATAAGGTGAAAGAAGTACCTTATGTAAAGGGAAATTCAGTTTTCTCCATACTCCAGGGAAGGCCCCATGCTCATAAGTAGTTGGCCAACACAAAACAGACTTTATAGATTTAGGGTTTTATGACTTGTTCTATTTGAATATTTTTGTATTCTCTTTTTTTTATTTTTTGAGAAAGTGAAAAAATGAACATGAACTCTGATGAGGTAGGAAAAATCTAGGAGGATTTAGGGGAAAGAATATAATCCAAATATATCTTGTAGAATCAAATTTAAGACAATAAATAAAAAGAAAAAGAAAAAAAAGAAATTATTAGCAGAAGGATACATGGGAAAACTCTCAAGTGTATTGAAACTGTAATAAACTTTTAAATAATCCATGGATTACAAATAAAAAATGAAATTTACAATTATGCAGAGTTGAGTAAAACAGAAAATATATGTTAATTGTTATGAAATACTCTTAAACAGTATGTGGAAGTAAATCAGTAACATTAAATAAAATACCTGTATTAGAATAGGGAAATCCCTAACTCAACCACTTTAAAAAATCAGAAAGAATCAATTAAAACCAGAGTAAAAGAGAATAACAGTTGTAGGCTTAGATTTTTCAAAACCTACTTTAATAAAAGTTCTCAAATGCTTCAACACCTTCCCCGCTTCTAGTCCTCCATCCAAAGGTAGGGTGAAAAAGATGACAAAAAGGACAAAAGTAGGACAAAAGGATCTGAACCTACTTAGAATTAGTTCTTTGGGGCAATTCCAATCTCCTTTTGGCAGTATACCAGCAGTCCAGTTCAGTAGTTTTAGGATAACAAGAGTCTTGTTCAAAAGTATCTCCAAACATGAACCAAAAACAGTGGTACCATCCAGCAGAAACTGCCAGGCCTCCGTCAAATCTGCAGGAGTCAGCAGGAGTGACCAGAGCCAGCCCACATGCCAGGAGTTCTCTGTTGTGCCTCTCTCAATGAAAAAACCATCACTGTCAACTGAATCTCACTTATACTCACTCCAAATATCACATGCCCGACCCTGGTCTTGCCTCAGCAGAACATCACATGAGTCTGCATCACATGACACAACCAGAAATTTCTTCTTCAAACAATAACAGGTGGGGTGAATGTGATCAAGTATGTTCTGCATAATGGGGAAATGACATAATGAAGTCCCCTACCTTGTATAACTAATATATGCTCTGAAGAGGTTTTTGGTTTTGTTTTGTTTTGTTTTTTTTAAGAAGAAAAGAAAGCCATAATAGAAAGATGGTAAGTTTGCTCCGCAAACAAAAGCACTTGCTACACTGACCTGATGACCTGTGTTGCATTCCAGAACTCACAGAAATCCAGACCTCATGACTCACATCTGTAATCCCAGTACTCCTACGGCAAGATGGATGTCAGAGATGGGAAAATTGTCAGGAGGCTCACAAGTCAGCCTGCCTGGAGTACACCACACATCAGCAGAAACAACAAAAGAGGCCCTGCCTCAACAAAGTGGAAGGTGAGAACCAATGCGGAGCGACATAAACAATACTAATGGCGCTTGCCTATGCAACAGGTCATGTTATAGCATGGAAGCTTGAGATTAGGGTAGTCGATGCTTTAATCATGAACTGGAGTCATGTCTTTCTTTACCTGGGGTGTGGCCTGGGGCATTATCTCTCTTCCAAACCAGATAGTTAGAAAAACATCTCTAAGAAGAGAGTTTGGAACAATGGAAGTACATGTTCTGCTTACATAAAATGTGGACTATGAGACACCTAGGAAGAGCTGCCTCTTCGACATAATCTGATCCCTTTACAACCATTTAAATGCCAATCCCTCCCCAATCAAATTAAGAACTGCCATTGTCTGCCTTCTAATGCCTCTAGTTTATCAGACTCTCCTCTCTTTGCTCTTTCATTATAACTTTAGCCTCAGCCAACATATTATGCTTTCTTGTTTCCCATGGTTCATCTGAGGCAGATCTTTCAAGAAGGAGCTAAGTTCTTTGACATAGAAATCACCCATAGAATAGATTTTGTTCCCACTTTAGTACTCAATACTATTGCATGATACAGAGAAGTTTTATACAAAGAAATGAAAAAAGCCAAAAATTTAAAAGTATACCTTTAATTAGAAAATTAAAAATAATTTTCCACACATTTCCAAGTTGTCATGTGGTAGTGACCAATAAAACAGGCTCCCTACACCAAGAATCTATCTATGCCCTCATTATCTATAGCATGCCAGGATTCCACAACCAAATAGAGGCTTAACTGGCTGAAGTTCAGTCATGGTATATTAGTGACATGTGTTCATTTATCTCTGATTAACTATAGAGGATGGAAGAGACTCTCATGAGATAAAGCTGACTTTTTAATCAAGAAGCTTCTTAATAAATGGGGTCTTGAAATAAGAAGATAGGTGTTAAGGGAGAAGGCAAATTCTAGTCATGAATCAAGCAGGCAACAAGGGCATACCACGGAAGAGCACCTAGGCCCGTGCTCACTGTGAGGCATTTCAGTCTGGCTCTTTGTGCAGAAGCAAAAACTAAGACCAGCATGAAATGGAAATTTCTGGTTTCTTTGGAGCCTTCGTTTTGTCATGTAATGCTTTTTATGAAGCTGTCTGAGGAGAGGATGTTTTGCTGAGTCAGATCCTTCGATGTGCGACGTTTGGGAAAAGTATAAGTAGCACCCAACAGACACTGACGATGCTCTTGCGTTGGTAAGTCTTGCAGCGTTTTGCTGGTCTTCATTCATCTTCACTTGCTGTGGCTTCATAGAGAGAAACTCACCAAAGAACCTCTTGTCCTATTCTGGCTGCTTCTTATCACTTTCTCGGACTCATGACAATTCAGCGGAGCCTTGTGGCTTCTTCTGGATCAAGCCATAGCTACTGATTCATGATTGGTGTTTCCCAACTGGACTGGACTTCTGCCTCTAATTTGTGTCTGATACAATGGACGGAACTGCTGACATACTGACAAAGAAGATTAGAATTGCCCACAAATAACTATCTCTAAACAGGTCCATATCCCCCTGACTATTAATCATCTTTCTCCCCTACCTTTGATCATTGTTTGGAGTTTTTAAGAACCCTTATTAAAGTAGGTTTTGGGGAAAAAAATCTAAGCCTACACTAACACGTGCATTTAAATATTTGGAAGCCTGGGTGAATATTTCTTTTCTTTTAATTTTATTGTAAATAGATTCTTCTCTCATACAATACAGCGGAACCGCAGTTTCCCCACCCCTTCCACCCTTCCCAGCTCCCTCACTACCTTCCTTCTTTCCCTTCTTAAGAAAGAAAGAGCAAAATTAGTTTTAACATAGCAATGAAAAGTTGTTCTGTATGACTGTGTTTCAGAGATCATGAGAAACATCCCAGCCTAGAAGAAAACTTAAGTCTGGGAACAAGATTAGAGTGTGCACTTGTGCCATGTCTTTTTAATCTGTGTACTTTATTTTTTATTGGATATTTTACTTATTTACATTTCAAATGTTATCCCCTTTCCCAGTTTCCCCTCTTGAAACCCCTTATCCCATCCCCGTTCCCCTGCTTCTATGAGGGTTCTCCTCCACCCACACCTTCCCACCTCCCCGCCCTGGCATTTATGAGTCAGTTAAGTCATGTGGGCTTGCTGGATTATCTCACAGTAACTACAGGAAGGAAACCCTACTTTGGGGGAAATAGGTGAGTTTATGAAGCCAGTGAGATGATTCAATGAGAAAAGACTTCCTCCACCAAGCCTGACAGCTTGATTTCAATCCCCAGGTCCCACATCCAGGAAGTAGAGAACAAGTTCCCACAAATTGGCCCCTGACCTGTACTTGCACTCTGTGCTCCATGCATATCCACACTTACATGTGAACACACAAACAAGTGTATACATGTGCATGCATGAAAAATAAGTAAAATGTAATTGTAAAAGCTTTAATGAGATAATGTATGTATAGTGCACACAACAGGGACTGGCACCTGAGTGATCGTTTCTGTTATTATTAAATATAGACTCATAGGATGATTTAACCCTGGGAAAGTTGGGAGATGATAGAACTATAAAGTTCTCTTGGAGGCATCTCAACTAAGAAATAGCCGAAAGCTTTGGGGCAGGTTTTAACTATGAGCCAGGACATGCATCAAGTCTCAAAAATATGAGGGGAAGTAACTTCTCTTCAGTGGGTCCCCAGTTAACAATGACCTAAATCAAACCTTTAAATTTATAGGACTTTGAAAGGAGGAAAAAAACTGCTGTGACCTTATCAGTCTTTGCAAATTTTCTATGCAGCACACAGATAACTTACAAAGTCATTTCTGATGTGACATAAAAAAAGACTTTGCCTGCATTTTTTTTTTCTTTGCTTGCTTTCTTAGCCAACCTTACTATCAAATATAAAAAACTGAATACATAATATGAAAGAGCTTCAGTTTCTTTGTCAGGCTGAAGCAAGGTAATTGGTACTTTTCCAAGACGGTCTAAAGGGGGCAAGTTAAACTCATGTGATCTGAATCCATTGGTTAAATGCACAAGGATTAACATCTGCTAAAAGAGTTGCGCTTGGAATGCAGGTGTTTCAATATTTGCATTTAGTATGTGTTTTAGAAACAGCCTCTGAGAAAAACATTTATATAACAATCTGGTGGTTTTATTGTCTAAATCTGTCAGGACAGTCATTTTGTTACTCAAACTTTGTGACCCTCTTGCAAGCTGTAAACTATTTAACGAAGTGAATATATTGAGAAAGATGACAGACTTTCAAACTTTTGGGAAAGAGTCTTATATGAGAAGAATCAGCTTTTCTCCCTGGAGGCTCTGCCTAATATGCGAACAGCAAAAACAATTACGCCGGTGATTTCAGGAAGTCCAATAAATTCCGCAGCACAGTCCCACTTCTGAAATATTACATCACTCAGCAAAAGCTTAGGTTCATATATTAGCTGAAATGAACTAATCATGAATTAATTACAATCAGTTGTATTTTGTGAATGGCGTGCTAGGAGAGCTCTGGTCTCAATGCGCTCAGCCCACACCGTTTAACTGTGTTCGTTGAAGTCTCGTTCTGCCCATATGTGGAGGGAGAGCAGGACTGACTTATTTCAAGTCTTCGAGAGCACCTCTCATTGTGGTGATTGGTTTAATCACTCCATTATCCACATTGTTAAAATAAGATGTGCTCTGGTCCATTCATTTCTAAGAAAAGGTGGGTACAGGGAGTAGAGGGGGGGGGTGATAAATGTAGTGTGTTTCCAGGGATCTGTAGCTTAAAATTAGAAAGAAAATGAAGTATTCAATTGATTTCACATACTGTCAGATTATACCACAGAAGAACTAAAACAGTAAAAGCTGAATTATCAGAGAACCACACATGGCTATGATAGCCAACGATGTCTCACTTTGGCCTAATTACTTTTTAAATGGTTAAAATGTAACAGGGGTGCAGGAATATCCAGTCAGAACCAATGGTTTGTACATAAAGTACCATTTAACTTCTAATGGTAATGTCTGCCTTGTGGTTTGTTCTCATATAATCAAGCTACATTTTTCCTGTTAGAGAGGTTCTAAATCATGGCTAGATCAGGCCACTTTGGGAATTCGCCTAGATTTCTGAGACATTATTACTTCACAAAACCATCTCCCAGGAATGACTGGCCTGGAAAAGATACACATGTGAGATTTAATTTAGACTTTTTAATTAATTGGATTTTTTGAGTGTTTCATACATAAGTAGTGCATTTATATTATTTCCACCCCTTTCTATCCCATCTTTTTTCAATTGATTATTTCAGTTATTTACATTTCAGCCATTGCCCCCCTCCCAATTCCCTATCCCACAGTTCCTCAGCCCCTTCCCCCTCTGCCTTGCCTCCCCCGGGTACCCCCCTTTCTAATGCCCCACTGGCTCCCCCATTTCCTCTCCATTTCATGACTTCTACAACCCTCATGAACTTAGAATTTTGTCTGATAGCTCCTGACATGGTCTGCATTTCACCAAAGGTACAGTGACCCTCTCAGCTTTATTCAGTTCTCAATTGTTTATGTTTCAGTTTTAACAACTGACGTGTTGCACGAGAATATTGAAAGTCACTATGTAAAACTCTGTAATTTGTATGTGTGGTAATGAAGATGCATCTATTATGTCCAAGAATAAATTTCTATTCACCAGGATCTCTGTGGAAAGAATAAACGGCTGAGTTTGGGTTATCCAGGCCATCTCTTTTTTTACAGATGAAGGAAATGTAATACAGAGAGATGGTTTAATAGACTGAATCCAGATTCGAATGTTACCATATTTTGTGAAAGACAGTCCATGGCTAGATGTAGGTTAGATGTCAGAACCTTACTGCTGGACCATTCTCCTGCCAGTCATCTGAATTGTTTTGCATCTGTAGACATCTTCCCTCTGACAAGAATTTGTTGCCATATGGACCCTCCAGGTGTCCCTCAGCGTAAGTGTAGCCTCTCATCGAAAGCTCCCTATAGTTTGTCAGTTTCCGTTTTGTTGCCTCACTGGGATGAGATTAGAAGACCAGTGGTGTGGCTGCTTCCTCCATTGGATGGAGAGTTGCAAAAGTAGGGTTGGGGGGGGGGCAGTGTTGGTCATTGAACTTTGAATGACAAATGCATGGCATAGAGCCTGATGCAGTAAGAAATCCAAGTATGTCATTTGGACCTGCAAGATGGTTCAGCAGGTTATTGCACTTGCCACCCAGCCTTATGCCCCAAGTTCAAGCCATAGGACCCACATCGTAGAGGAGAGAAATAATTCCCATAAATTGTCCTCTGACCTACATACACACACATATGCACACACGTGCACACACATGTACACATGCACACGTGTGTGCACAAAATAAATAAGATGTTTTTAAGTGCTTCTGCCTGCATGTGAACAAGATTATATTATGAATCAGCATTTGCTCTCCCATCTCGTTTCTCTGTATGCCGCACACCTGGGTATTGCGTAATCACTCCTTCCTGCCACATCCTCAGTAGCCTAAATCTTTTCTTTGCCAAAGCTTTTCCGTAACGCAAAAACTACAATTATCCATGTGTAGCTTGATGCTTTAAAATGTATATGCAAGCCTGATTATCAAAAACAAGGTGCTAAATATGCACATTACATCACACATTTGTTGGCTCATTTGTAAGGAGAGCAATTAAAGTCTGTTAGCACATTTCTGTGCAGTGCTAGAAACTGAACCCAGGGCCTGCATGTTCTCTCTGTACTGAGCTGTAGCCTCACCCCTCTCAGAAATTCTCAAATATAAAAGCACAGTGTTGACTTTGAGCACTGCACTGCACAATAAGTCTCTTGAACTTAGGTGTTTTGTCTAACTGAAACTTTGTGCCCTTTGTCCAACGTCCCTACAACCTTGACTCCCAGACCCAGGCAAGTCAACCCTTTGTGCCTTGTTGCTACTAACTGAGCTTGTTTAGATTCCACAGGTGAATTGAATCATACAGCTTTTGTTTTCCATGCCCCCTTTCTTGACTTAACAGTGTCTTCCATGTTCAAACAGGCCGCTACAAAGGACTGAATGTCATTATTTTAGGGCTAAATAGTGTTTCGTTGCATGTGTATAGCACGTTCTTTCTCCATTCATTTCCGTTTTGCACTGAAAGACAGTCCTCCAAGCTCTCAAGGTAGCTGCCCCTTTCCCCTGTCTTTCAAGACATAGTCTTTGTTTTCCAAGTACTAAATCACTGGATAAAATTGTTTATGCTAACGGACAATGACATGCATTTTTTTTCTTTTTGAGCATAGTTCTTAAACTTCCCAACTTTAAATATTATAAAAATCAAGTGGTTACATTTCAGACACAGAGGCTGGCTGACAGACATAAGAACTGAAAGTCAATTCTCTGTTTTGGTATGCAGTCATGGTGCCTAAAAAAACCACATTCTGAAAGCAGCTAGATAACCATTTACATTTGAAAAAGAATGAATGAATACTTCACTTAACAAAAGCATGGTTATTACAGCACTCCTTCAGTAAATCTAAATATATTTTTAATTTACATGAAGTGTCCTTTTTAAATATACTGTAACTTTGTTGCTTCGTTTACTAAAATATTTTCTATTTACAATTCAAAGGTTATATGTTGACATAAATAAATGTGTAAAGCATAGCAAGCATAAAGTCATAGAAGAATATATCCATTATGGTCATGTTTATTAAAATTCAAAAACAAAATAAAATAGCATTTTAGTGATAGACAGTCGCTGATGTCTAAACTATACAGGAGAAAGAAAGAAAGAAAGAAAGAAAGAAAGAAAGAAAGAAAGAAAGAAAGAAAGAAAGAAAGAAAGAAAGAAGAGGAAGGGAGGGAAGGAAAGAAGGAAGGAAGGAAGGAAGGAAGGAAGGAAGGAAGGAAGGAAGGAAGGAAGGAAGGAAGGGAAGAGCACAAAATTTAGGCAAGAAATTACTTTCCTGATGGACGTAGTGACAGAGGAAGGTTTGTCTACCATACAGGAGATAATTATCTTATTTTAAACCATATGTGTATTTTCTCTCAAATATGCCATCTTTTACAATAATAAAAGAAAATCTGTTTTTAAACTATATTCGTAAAATAATGATTCTCCAAGCCTATTGCCTAGAATTGACTGTTAGGGGTCTCCAGACATTATTCGCCACACACATGTGCACACACATAAGCTTTTGTGAATATAGGATTACAGACCACAAATACTGTTTGCCGGTTTCCTTTTGAACAATATGCCAAAAACATCGTTATAGGATGAACTCTGTGACATGTAACTGAAGAAAATATCATGAGCTCACTAAGAACTCCAACAAAAAATGAATGTTCTTACCCAATGTGATTAAAAATTATTTCCCTGGGAACACCAAAGATCACATGATGAGAAGTTAATATGTTTCAGACAAATTTCCAGAGACTATCACACAAAACCAACTTTCCTCATAAAGTAGACATAGCCACACAACATCTCTTTAATCCATGGTCAAATCTCCATTTTCCACCCTCATGCTGGATTTTCTGTTACTATGGAACAAGTGTATTGAAAACAATATTTATTGTCTTCAACAGAAAAACAAGCAGCTGTATTACATCAGAGCCTACTGAAAGTTGCTGCCTCACTGCTAACAGCTATCCCTGTGTATAGACAGATATAGATAGACAGCTTTTGAATTCTGCTTTCTTAAAGACAGGAATAGAAGCATTTCCATCAATGATCCAAAGGTATGTTTCAATCACTGGTAACAGTGACCATCCTAACTGCCTGATTGGGGGATAAACCGTTTTTCTAAACTGACAGTTTCTCCATTGAATTGTTCCCCTGCACAAACTGCTTGCTAGCTAGAGCCTTCGCGAATATTTCCTATAAACTTGGACTTTCCAGTGTAGCAAAGCCACAACTGGTAATCCTGTGCCTCACACTCACAACTTTCTATAAATGTTTTAGTTTGAAATAATAAATGCTTTTAAAAATACCTCCACTTTGATAGGAAAACCCTGTTCACCTCACAGCTCATTCCCACTTTCTAGTAATTTTTCTCTCATCAAGTTGACTCAAATTGAAAACATATCACCGAGAACGAAGCCACATAACAACCTGACATCAGTTCCACAATTGGGGGCAGGAGGCCAATGAATCGGACCTGAGAACTTGTGGAGAAAGGGATTTTTTTTTTCTTATCAAAACATAATCGTGGGTTTGGGAATGTGTTCACAGAAAAAAGAAAGAAAGAACGAACTTTGGCTGAAGCAGTTCCACCCATCATTCTGAGAGATTGTATGAGCCCCACACCTACAATGCAAGTCCCTCATTTCCTCCTAAGTAAACAAAACTGAGTTTCTGTCATCATCACTGTTTAAAAGGATACTCCCCTTTTAAGTGAATATAGTGTGCAGGAATAATCCCAATTCATTAAACACGTTGCCTACAAAGCAGGAGGCTTTCCGAGCAGCAGGGTGTCCTGGCTTTATGAGATCTGAGGCAAACAACTGAGAATTAAACACTACACAGGAAACTCTGAGAAAACTCTATGGAAACTAGACACGGGATGGATTCAAGTCTGAACCCAGGTGAGGACTGGGACATTCTGTTTTTCTTGACCGTGTGTTGCTGGCATTGAGCTTCTATTGTCTTCACTCAGAAAACTAAGCTACCAAATGACAAGGTACCTTGGGAAATGTAAAATAATGATCCTTCATAATATGAAAAAGACACTCATAAGAGGACTCAGAGCAAGTGAAGAGCTGAGGGAAAGAAGATAAACTTCATATTGTTACAGCAGACACTCCTACTTGGTGTCAAGACCCATCCCTGTACATGTGTGTGAGAAGAAACATTCCTACTGAACCTGTATTCATCTGGCATGTGACCCAAGACTGACAAGAAATCCACACGCGTAAAGTGCCTTGAATGCTTTTCTTCCACACTGTGAATCCAAACGATCGACATCATCATGAGGTGAATGTTGATAATGGGGCTTCAGAACAAGGAAAAGGTCTGAATACATACACACACACACACACACACACACACACATATATATATATATATATATATATATATATATATATATATATATGAAACAAGCTTGAATCCTGAGAGTTTCATTGGCTTCAGCCTAATGTGATTGATACAGTGATTGATACAGTTACTGGGATAAGTCACCTGAAAGGTTCCAACCAATCACAGCAGCATGCTCCACTCCTCAGCTCACAGAAATATTTGTGCCATTATCATGCTCATGTTAAGTTTTTCAAATATAACTTAATGTCCTAGAGTTTTTTTATATATTTTGGATGAGGTATAGTAGCATTAACCTTTAATCATAGCACAAGTGGTGCTAAGGCAAGGGTGTTGTGAGTTTGGGACCACCCTGAACTATATACCACAAAATCCTATTTAAAAAAAAAAACAAACAAAAAGTTATTTTGTCCATTAGATAAATTTTTCTTGACGCTTTTATATATGTGGATTCTGCCCTCTTCCAATAAAATACTTAGTTTTCACCAGAAACACTTTTATATAACACGCCATTTTGTTTTCTTTTCAATAATAAAAAAAAAAAAAATCTTAGAATTTTCCCTTTGTCATTTTACTCTGTGCTTAAACGCTTCAGGGTTTCCCCCACTGCTAGTAAAATAAGGCATCCATAATGTGGCTCAACATCTTTTTTTAAACTTGAGTCTATTTATTATTGTTGGGGTCAACACAATCTATGGCACACAAGTTGACATCAGAAGATGTCTTAGTTGAGGCTCTATTGCTGTGAAGAGTCACCAGGACCACAGCAATTCTTATAAAAGAAAGCATTTAACTGGGGACTGGCTAACAGTTTCAGAAGTTCAGCCCTTCGTCCTCGTGGTCTGAAGAATGACAGCACACAGGCCAACATAATACCAAAGAGTTCTACATCGAGATCCACATGCTGCAAAAGGAGAGACACTGGAATGGGCTTTTGGAACCCCAAAGCCCACAACCAGTGACACACTTCCTCCAACAAAGTCACACATCCCAATCACATTCAAGTAGAGTCACTCCCTAATGATCATGCATTCAAATAGACGAGGACAACTCCCCAGTGTCAGTTCTTTCCTTCCAAGTTTACGTAGGTTCCAGGAACTGAACTCAAGGTTAACAGGTTTACAAAGCAAGCCATCTCAACTGCCCACCTCTCTCTCTCTCTCTCTCTCTCTCTCTCTCTCTCTCTCTCCTCTCCTCTCCTCTCCTCTCCTCTCCCTCTTAATTTCTTCAAAAATCCTTTGTCTAAATTAAATTAATCTTGGTTGTGTCTTATCATTCTAGAACCCACACAGAAAAGGCACTGTCAAGTAAGACATACTGCACTTGCAGCAGAGGACAGAAATGAGACATGTTTTCCAAGCCTCTGGCTCTATTTCTATTTCTCAGGAAAGACAAAGTCATATAGACAAGACTAGCCTTAATGAACCAAAAATACACTGCATGTGGGAAGGGATAACAAATCACACCACACCTGGCACGTTTTATAGTCCTCCTTAAGAGAAAGATAGAGACTAGCACAGACAGACAATAATGCAATCTTTCCCACTGTCTGAGTCATCTTCCCGCCAATGCCTTCAGTAGGCACTCTATGTTCAGCTGTAGCTTGGATCCCATTCATCATCCGTGTATTGATCATCACCTGCTCTCCTGGAGTGCTTCTCATGCACCACACATGCAGAACAAGTTGTCCTATTATGTGCTGACCTCATCTTCATTCCTAAGTGGTCCACAGCCTTTCTGGAAAAATAAAAATGACTCCTACACCTCTTGATAAGTTCACTGATCATGTAAGTTGTGGCACTGCAGGATTGTTTGTTTCTTGGTGAAAGAGCTATGAGGATCTTGTTTTTCCTGGGAGAGGAAACAGGATCTCATCTGCAAAGACAGACAATGCAAGTCCACATCGTTGCAAATGCGAATGTGTTGTCTCCATTTCCAATATTACTAAACAGCTATATGGAAATACAGCATGGTTGGACACATCTCTGGGGCCCAACTCCTTAGTAAATAAAACACTCAAGCTGAAGGGGGGCTGTGACTTTGATGAAACAAGTTGCAGGGAGCCTGGGAGCTCTGCTCTGGTATAGAAACCAAAAGCTAGCAACACGATGAAGGAACAACTTATTCTCATGAATAATAGCTGTGCCAGCATGAGAATTCTCTTTAAAATAATGTTCTACTTCATATTAGCTCTTTCACTATTCTTATAGCATGTATAATCCTAAAACAAGATTTAAAAATCACATAATTCCACAGGATTTAAAAAAAAAAAAAATCCTTGGAACAAACCAACAGAAGGCTTAGTCCTACCTAATCAAGATGCTATTTCTGCGTTTTTACTTTTAACACTTTTATTGCCTTCCTTCCTACTGATCAGGACTTAGTAATGTCTTCTAAAATGCTAAATATTCATTTTACTCTGCCTTCCACTAATGCCTTCATGTTTTTTATCAGCTACAGTATTTTAAAATCACCACTCAAGCACAACTTCAATGTCAGGAGGTGATTTCTGCCGTGTGAGATACTGTATCTCCATTCAGACGCACCTTCCTCAGAATCCCATCTATTCTCACATTCCTTCACAACTCTGGTCCCTTACTTGAAGAATGTCCGTGACTCTGAGCACTGTAGCCATTGCCTCTCCCACCCACAAATAGGACCCATTAAGAGAAAACTCATTCCAAACTCATCGTAGGGTAGTAGGGAAGAACGGATAAGCCTCCAAAGGTCGAGAGGTTGAATTTCGTTTGGAGAAGTACCCACAAGTTCAACTGCTTATCCAGTCCTCATCCAAGCTGTAAGAGTGGAGTGGGATGTGCTGACAGGGAGGAATTAGGGGTCCAGCAGGCGCCAGGGGAAAGCAGTTGTAGAGCCCGTGAAGCGCACTGCTTCTGAGGTGAAAAATATGAACACGATGTTGAGACAGTAGCGGGTGAGAGCGTTCACGTCCCACTTTTCAGTCCCCTTGGGGGACTTAGTACAACTTCCCTGAAGAAATCCAAAGGCTCCATTATACTAATTTTGAGACTTTCTCATTTGGGCACCAAAAGTTTTGAAAGGTGATGAGATGCTGTTATTTCCTTGGGATTAAAAGATGATGTTTATCTTGGGCTATTCTAAGTTTCTGGGCTAATATCCGCTTATCAGCGAGTGCGTATCTAGTGACTTCTTTTGTGATTGGGTTACCTCACTAAGGATGATATCTTCCAGATACATCCATTTGCCCAGTGGAGGAGTTAGAGAAAGTACCCAAGGAGCTGAAGGGGGATGCAACCTTGTTGGTGGAACAACAATATGAACTAACCAGTACCCCCTGAGCTC
>NC_034608.1:72644955-72674955 GCF_900095145.1 Mus pahari
GGGGGGGGGGAGGAGGGTATGGGGAACTTTTGGGATAGCATTTGAAATGTAAATAAAGAAAATATCAAATAAAATAAATAAATAAAACAAAAAAAGATGATGTTTAAAGAAGACAATTGCATTTGGAAAAAAATAATGAAAGGCAGGGCTTTATTACACCACCCCAAGGATGCTGTAGGAGAGGGAGCTGAAATAATTCATCCATTTCACTGTTCACAGGGAAACCCATATGCCCTTGACTATTTTTTTCAAATCAGTGTGATTGGCTTCTTGATCAGACACTTAGTATAAATAAAATTATTTGGAACACTGTTTAGATCAGTACGGGGAACTGAGGAGCTTTAGCATAGAATGTAGGAATAGAAATTTACTTTGAGACATCTACTAACCTACTTTTTCCCTCTCTGGAGCTTCATTTAAGGCATTTGAGAGAAAAGATAGCTGTTTGATTTGTAAACAGAGTCACAGAGAAAACAAATTTAGATCCATCTTGTTGTTAATAATACCCCACAGTGCTACTAAGTTGTTTCTTGTATGTGACCCAAAGAAAAAAGAATTAAAGAATTTTCTAACACATCCTTCATAGTGACTGACACCCTATCTCCGAGGCTTAATCCTGTTCACTGGCCTTTCCATGGGACCTAGAATGGGTGTCTGAGGCACTAAAGATAAAGCTAAGGCTTTCCATATGTGTCCTCGATCTTTCTGAGAATTATTCTTCTCTAGAGGGGAAAAAAAAAGTTCTTTTCAACCTTAACGTGTCTTCTCAAATCTTCAAAATTCTGACGGGAAAAAAAATTGTTTTGGTTTGGTTTTTGAGCGGGGGGTCCCTCTATGTAACCCTGGCTGTCTTGTAGATATCTGTAGACCAGGCTTGCCTCAGACTGCTGATCTGCCTGTCTGCTGAGAATCAAGGTATATACCACCAGAGACACTTGGAAAATATTTTAATAAGGCCATTTGGAGCTTCAATGATTGATTGATTGATTGATTGATTGATAAGCAGCACCTTCAAAAGAACAAAAAATGATAGGAGACATTTACATTTCATATGTGATCTTTCTTTAGGTTTTAAGTACACTAAAGATTGATAGATAGTCTGATTCCACGGAGAAAAATTAGCCCCTTTGAATTTAATGAATCAACTAATAAAATGCCTACCTGTGTAATTGTCCACAGGATGTTACTTACCTAAAATTGTTGTTGCCAAGGTTTCATTATGGCACGTGGAACATGTGAGATCTCAGCTTTCTGAGATAATACTTCCACAACATTAAATCTCATCCTGGAAAAGGGGGATACATAAGGAGACACAATTTCTCCCAGGGCTGCCAGAAGACATGTGGTAAGTGAGCTCTCTAACTCATTTGAAGATTCTTATCACTTTCTCCCCTAAAATTACAGAACCACAAAAAAAAAAAAAATCATCTGTCATGTGAGAAGAAGTGATCAGAAGAGAAGAATTGGCCTGAACAGAATATATGGTGTTCAACATAGACAGAAATAAAATACATCATTCCAAAGTCAGGCCATCTCTAATGTATCGTCTCATCGCAACCATCCCACACCAGTAACAGTTCTTTCTATCATCAGCAGCAGGAACTGGTTCATTCCTCAAACATGTGGGCTCTGCAGCCCTAGGGCCAGTGTTCACAGTCCAGGTCCATGTATTGCATTCGTAACTTCAAGCGATTTTTGTGATTTCTCTGCCTCGGTTTTCCAATCTATAAAGTCAAAATCAGTAAAAACACTAATCAAAAATGGTTGAGAATGTTTAAAATAGAGTTTAACATTTCAATCCTGTTCATCTCTAGAGTCATCCTACGAAGAATTGTCATTTTCATTTTGGAAGGAGGTGTTAATGTTTGTATATGAACTGTCCCCAAGAAAGGCTCATTGTTGAAGATGATTCCCCAAAAAAGTCCACTTATGGAAAAATGATTGACAATTCAGGCTCAGGCATAATCAATGGATTAATCACTTAAGGAGCTCATACGATGGCGTTACTTGTAGGTACTCCCCAGCTGGGGAATGCAGATCAGTGGAAGTGTGCTCTAGGGAGATGAATCTTGTCCCTCCTGTCTGTCTCACTGATTCCTGACCATCATAAAGGGAGCAACTTTACTCCATGTCTCATTCTTACTGCCATATATTCCACCTCACCACAGGCCTACGAATGAAGCACAGCAATGAAGCAAGCTACCATAGGCTAAGGCACCTAAAACCACTAGCCAAAACAACCTCTTCCTTTGAAGTGTTCAGATATTGGTCCTGGCAGCAGAGAAAGGAGACTCACACATGAGCAACCGTAGTTAAGAAAACATGTGACCCTTTCAATCTCACCGCCATTAGTTAGAATTCCAGACACGATCTGTGTCCCAGAAATATCTAGATCCAATCTTTTTTTTCCTCTGCTGGGACTAGAATCCAGGCGCTCTACAAATGAACTACAAACTCAGCTCTTAGATTTTTACTCAGTTTCTCACTATACAGCTCAGGTTAGCCTTGAACTCACAATACTCTAGCCTCTGCTTCCAGCGTCCTGAAGTCATGCCTTGCACTTCTGACTCCAAATTTATACACTGTCCCTCCAGTCTCCCAAGTCATCTGGCATGCCAAAACGCTGGCTCAATTTAGTGCAAATAGTCACATATTTGAATGACAATGACATTCTGCAAGTATAAAGGAATGGATAACATTGTCAGAGCACACTACTTGGTACTAGGAGCCAATATGCTTGACTGCCTACAATCCACCTCAGGCACTCAATAACTCTTAATGTGTGAATCCACTAGAGGAATAGCCACTCAAATCTATCAAATTTGGAACTTTTGGGGAGATAAAATCAAAGAAAAGTATACCTTCCCCTGATAATGCACAAACATGCACAACTTCAACAAATTACTAAACTTCATAGACCGGGAAAATCTATGAGGTTCTTGTTAGGAATCGTCATGGAACAATCAATGCCTGGTTATTTGGAAAGCACTTCTCTCCTGATGTCCACCCCCAACCCCAGCCCATCCCTGCCCTGTGAGCTCCCATCTCCCTGCTGTGTTCTGCTTTGTTTCTTTATATTTTGTTCTTCCCCCGCTCCACCTTGCTTTCCTGCTATTAAGTCTTATTCTTCCTTTCTCAATGTTTCCTCCCATCTTACTATGGTGTTCTTACAAAGCCACTATCAGAGCCTGCTCTCACTCACACACACACACACACACATACACACACAGACACCCCACTCCCTCCTCTCTGTATCCTTCCTGAACAGCTGATTCCGGAGAGGGATCCGATAACTTATCAATAGCTCAGGTTTTTACATGAGAATATTAGCCAGCCTAGGAAATGGGCTTTATTTTCTGGATAACAGATCAGAAATTCTGACTCCATCAGAGTGTGTTTTCTCCTATTTCTCCGGTACCCGTGGACACTTTCCATTAACTATACACAGATTCGCTGCATCCTGTTTTCAAGGAAACAGATTCACTAACAAGTTAACAATGCAGCTTTAGATTACTCCCTGCTTCTTTTTGATCTGTGACTTTTTTTATAATGTCCATCAGCTTGGTAGTTAAACAAGGAGAAAAAGATAGAGTAAAAGCAGGGTTTCTTCTTTAAGTAACTTTTACACTAAAATATGTCTACCTCTGGTGGGAATTTTATTTTTCCGTAATGTGCAAGTGAATTCTACTTCTACTTGATTTTTAATTTCTTTTATTTTAATTTTTTTTAAATTCTTAGAGAACAAATTACACCTATCTAGGCTTTTTTTTTTAGATAATCTGCCCAAAGCTGCCACATATGAAAGTCTGACTAAATAATTATTTTAAAAAATGAAAAAAATAAATTTAGATCGAAATAAAATGTAAAATTCTAGAGCTAAATATTTAAACAAAATTGTTTTTTAAAAGATTTGTCTTCTAGCTTTTCTTTTAATGTATTTTATACCTTTGTGAAACTGTGTCATCCAAAAAAAAAAAAAAAAAAAAAAAAAAAAACTATTTCCATTCCCAATCAAATACAAATGCTTTATCTATACCCAGGAATTTTCAGGGTGATTTTCTTTTTTATCTTTTCTTTTTTTTGTTGTTTTGTTTTTTGGGATTGTAGTTTAATTACATATTTCTCCCTTCCCTTTCCTTCCTCCAAACCCTCCCATGTACCGCTCCCTGCTCACCTTCAAACTCACGGCCTCTCTTCTCACTACTGCCCATTGCATGCACGTATGTCTGTGTATATTTACTCCTAAATGTAACCTGTTCCATCCTTATAATGCTACCTGTATGGATGCTAGAGAGGCTGACTATCTGTCACTGGATAGCCAATTGGTATTAAGGATGCTTTTCAAAGAAAAAAACAAAAAACAAAAAACAAACAAACAAAAAAAAACAAATGGTTCTCTATATTTTCCATCTAGAACTTTCCACAAAAGTGAAGATGTGGTGACTGTGTTTCTCCTAAGTCAAATTTACCTCCACAAATGTGCCTCCAGTTATAAACAGGACATTCTATGGACTGCTGGCTACACAGAATCCATGACAAGGAACAGATACTTCATATATGCACAGTACCATTTAGATCAGCATCTTCTGAGTATTTCACAGAAAATTCATTGTTATGTCCACATGCCATAAATGGTCATTTTAAGGTTCTGTTACTGTGAATTTATTCACTGCATGCAAACATATATATTTTTTTAATTTGAATATATATAATGAATAGCATTGGCAAATGTTTCTAATCACTTCTTTAACAGACCAAACCCCCAAACAATCATATTATTTACTACATTTTGCGTAGGTACATAAATCAAAGGACAATAACAAGCCTAATGTCAAAGAAACTTTTTGACACTTCATACATTTGAGCAAGCTGAGCCGCTACACAGTTTAGATGAAGTTCTCCTTTGAAATATGTTTCCCTGGAGGGCTGTGGTTCATAAATTGCTATCAGGCTACCTCTGTCATTATTGATTTGAGAGGTGCTCAAAGTACCCTTAGCTATTATAAAGTCCAGCATTCCTTCACCTGCCTCAACAGAGACTCGATACTTGGTTACGGCAAAGACAACTATCCATTCTGTAAGAAACAGGCAGTGTATTTTGTACCACATATATGAACCACTGCATTCCTGGTGAATTCGAACAACAAGAGAGGAGGTAACATTATCCTTTCTCAATGGGCTTCTAATTATTTATGGAATCCTAAAGGGATATTAAATCTGTTGTACAATTGTACCACAAAGGTCTAGAAGAGTGAGAGGTTTTGGGTTGTTTTTTTTTTTTTAATCCACTAAACAACAGAAATTTTTAACTCAATGTTTTAATATATGTTTATTTATCCAACCTTGGCTCTTAAGTGTTCTTTGCAGATGAAGTGTTCTTGATATACTTATATAAAATAAACCCACAGGCAAATCAAACATTGGTTATACATTATGTGTGTGTGTATTCTGTTCTCTGCCTTCAAAAACCTAACTAGCAGGAGTTCCCGGGATAGACCAAGGAGCACAAAACAGCTTATGCTGCAGCCTGGTGCCTTGCCCTCTGCCTTGTGGATTTGGGAAATGTCAGAAAAGATCAGAGCGAAGATCCCGCTCCTTTTTACTCAGATCCTTCGGTCTTAACTTTCAAGGAAACACTTAAAGGTTAGTTATGGCTTGATAGCCCTGCATTAGGTTTGTCATCGGTGACCTGGCTTTGCAGGAGCACAGAACTGGAGAGTTTAAGAAAAGGGACTGGATGAGTGTCATCAACTGACAGAGACGTGATAAATTTATGAATGTTTTATCAGCCTCACTTTTAAAAGACCTGGTGAATTAAACAGTCAGAGGTGGAGGTTTCCTGCAAGCCCTGTTAATCATCCGAGCGGCTGCGCGGCTGCACGCTTAAGCAAAGCTATACAAATAAAAACTTGACCGCATCACTTTCACACAAAGAACGCTGCCAAAGGCAGGGGGGAAATGTTGGTTTTTTCTAAAAAGGAAACAAAAGAAAACACCCCCCCCCCTTCCTGGAATTTACAGATTGGATAACCCGTTGGAGGAAACCCTGGTTGAGAGACAGCCTCCGCAATGTTAAGCATACTCTCCCAGTGTTGTCCTTATGACCTATGCTAATTTCATACTGTCACCTAACAGGCTGAATGAATAAAGAAACGAGTTTTGCTTTAAAAAGTTTTAAATTAAATTTGGCTGGACTTCCGAAGAATCAAATAATCACGCTTGCCCTTCAGAATTTACTACATGTCACCAAGCTTCTAAAAAACGTTGCCGTAGCTGCGGGGAGGCGGGAGTGGGGGGGACTATTACAAGGAATTGTTATCAGCTAATTCACCCACCAACCCTAAACCCCCAAATAGAAATTGAACGTTCGTCTTAGATAATTTTAAATAGGAGGCCGCAGACTTCTTGTGGCTTATTGTGGGGGTGAGGGTGTCTTATAAACAAACGAAGGGATTCTCCTTTTATAAGAACCTTAGGAAACTCCTATGGAATTGGCTAACTACTCTAAGACGTATGTCCAAGAACACAAGGCATTTACTCTGATACAGCACTTCTGACATGTAACTGTGAGCCTCTGGACAAAGAGTCCTCAACTACTCCTTTCTCTTGACCTCCTATATCCCACAACCCCTTGCTGTGGGTCTGGCATCACTTCAAAGATCGTCAGGACAGGAGGGACCCTGCACTTACTGTATTTCCTTCTTCCTCCCTCAGTTCTTCCTCTGGGCCTTTTTTGAGTTTTCTCTTATAACAGCCTTGTCCTTATTAGAAAAAAAAAAAAAAAAAAAAGGTATTAATCTCCCTATCTTGCCTGACCGTGTGTGCCTAAGAGTTTTTATTTCCTTTCTTCAAGGCAAACTCCCAAATTCTCCCATTATAGTTTAAATTTTCAAACTCAGTCTAAATTTTAGAACTATCTCGACTTTATACATTCAGATGATGATGTGTTAGGCAGAAATGTAAATTTAACTGCAAAGTACTAGACAAATTGGGTTACTAGTCCCAAAATATGTCTTCTTTGAATCAAAACCTTTCAGAGCCAAGAGAAACTTGAAAGGCCTGGACTTGCTCCCCTTTTGAAGATAATATAGCCATGGAGGTTAAGGAATTTGTCCAAAATCGTGGGCAGAAATCATGCCTTCATTCTGTCGCTTTCTCTTTATTGGGACCTTTGTAAGATGCGATAGTAATGGCCCTTTGACTTAGGTCATGGTTGCTGGAGGAACAATGTCTCCCACCTTCTAGTTTGGGCTTAGGGTTGATCTAGGAGATTTTTGCATTCCTGGATCAATTCAGAGGCCAGGTGCCAGGCATTTGATATCACATTTCCCTCCGTTCCACTCCTCCTCTGTTCTGAGAGAAACATATCTATAGGAAAGACGGATTTTATTATCTGTTTATCATTAGGAACCTGTAACTCCAGAGCTAATGAAGGCTTCAACTCCAGTTGTCCTCATTTTTCACTTTGCATTTGAGGAAACTAACCTGGACTTAGCTACTTGGTTAGTAAAAGAAGCCAGGAGCAGAAGGTTGGGTTTGCAATTTGGCTTTTACATATAATGGAGACTCTGGACACTATTCCACAGTGTGAGCATGTAAGCTGCATGTAACTTAACCTGTGAATGCCACCAAAGTCATTCTGCATTTCAAGGAGCTATGATACACAGTAATCAGGACTCCTAATAAATTCTCTTTCAACTATTTAATTACTCCTAAATATCTTTTATAATTACAACTTCTCGTTCAATGTCTACAAGTTTCAGTATCAAATAATTGGGTTTATCACTCTTCTGGGCAATTTTTCCTAAACATGCAAATTTTTTTGTGCTGTATGTTAAGAAAAATATTCACTTGGGCTTATTAACTTTTTTTTCTTGTCTGTAACCATTAGGCCACATCAAGGTGTTGTTTTAATAAATTTTCTGGTAAATGTTTTCAGCTACAAGCTTAAGAAATTGTAAGGAAAACAACTTGTCTTCTATGCCGCATGTTTATTTTCGCCTTTGAGAACAAAGTCCCAGGAGTCAACGTTTATAGTCAATCAAAAAAGGCCACGTTACTTTCTCGTTTTAATAGCAGAGTGGGGACCTTTAACTTTCCTGGGGGGTTTGCTTGGAGGTTTATACAGAGCAGAACTTCCTTAACACTAGTAATCAGACCCACAGGGCATGTGTTAATTGTCCCATACATGTAAAACTATCTACAATATCTCAGCTAATAACATCACTGCAGACGTTTCACTTCTGAAAACCATGGTATTGCAAGCAAATTATATGTCTGTCATAGAGTTTACCTTACCCCCCCCCCCACTCCATCCCAATAGTGCCAATGTTCTGATCCTAAAATGGCAAAAATGCAACTCTGACCCAAAATTGTTCCTGTCTGAAAGAATTACAGGGATGGAAATGGAGAGGAGCCTGAGGAAAAGAAGGTCCGTCGACAGGCCCAAAGTGAGATCCAGCTCAAGTGGAGGTCCCAAGGCCTGACACTGTTACTGAGGCTATGGAGCGCTCACAAAAAGTATCTATCATGACCGTCCTCCAAAAAAAAAAAAACCAACAAGCTGCTGAAAGAGTCAGATGCAGAAATTTGCACCCAACCAATGGACAGAAGCAGCTGACCCCTGTTGTTGAATTAGGGAAGGCTGAAAGAAGCTGAGGAGAAGGGTGATCCTGTAGTAGAACCAGTATTAATTAATTAATTAATTAATTAATTAATCTGGATCCCCTGAGATCTTTCAAATACTGGACCACCAAACAGACAGTATACACCAGCTTACATGAGGCCCCCAACACACATTCAGTAGAGGACTCCCAGGTCTGTGTTCATTCAGAGATGATGCGCCTAACCCTCAAGAGACTGGAGGCCCCAGGGAATTTAGAGGTCATGTAGGGTGGGGTTCGGTGCATCCACATGGAGACAGGTTGGGATGGGGAGAAGTGATGAGATGTGGAACAGTCAGAGTGTGGACGGGGCAGGGGGGAAATAAGATATGGAGTGTAAAATAAATAAATAAATAAATAAATAAATAGAAAAAAGGAAGAGACCAATTTTTTCCTGCCCATCATCCCCAACTGCTCAACAATGACTTCCAGGCCAACTATGTCTGGGCAAGCTGTGTCTGTGAAAAACCCCTACTGAGGCATGGAAGTGATACAATATCACAACAGCTCAAATATTCAAACAGTTGGAAGGCTGATTACTACTCACTGTCTTAATAGTCCAATAAATAATGTATAATCACTGTTACTCAGACTTCAGAATGGGTTCCTCAAATGGAAGTTCTCACTGTATGCTGATTATCTTAGAGAGAGAGAGTATTAAATAGATGTTGAGAGAATTGATGAGAGGCTAGAGGACTAGGCAAATATGCTGGCCATAAGCCTAGGATCTAGTCAGGACCAGAGGTCCAGACGACAGGGCTGGTCCCCTAAATTTGATAGTAGCTACTAATGCTTTAAATGTGTCCCTCACCCATACCTGGTCTCCTTACTTTGTGCTCAAGATCCAAAACCCCAAGATGATGGCTGACAGCCTAGATCTAAATCATGTGACCTTCCCCCTCTCCCCCAGAATGGGATGAGAGTATCTGGTTCCTTTAGCCAATTCTGCTTCTTTCTAGTAGACTTGCCAAAGACAGAGACAAATGAAAAGGAAAATTGAACAATAAAATCACACATAGACACACAAAGTTTATTATCATATAAATATTTTTAGTTCATTTGTTGTTTGAAGGCCTTTTAGTTTATATTTGTTTTTCTATTTCTGATGAAGTTCACTTAGAGTTTTAAAGATACAAAAATTTGAATGAAAAACAAACAAGTAAACAAATATAGAATTGTTGTGCACAGTGTCTTTGCTGTACAGACATCAAATGGTTCCTAGATCTTACCTGGCCCTGGTCATATAACAACATATAGTGATGACTGTTGTAGACATCAAGACCATACATAATCTATCATAATCTTTGACTCCTGCTAGACAGCAAGATTCAGTAATCTCTCAACTAAAAAGAGTAGCTCGGAGTAGTAGAGTCTGGTGTGTTTTAGTCAAATCTGGTTCTTTTATTTTATTCTTCATGATTTCAATCATCTATTAGCTTAATTTTCTTTGCATAAAACAGGAAACGTGAAAAGGAGCTTTTTGAACATAAATTTCACTGAATGGCCATAAAAAAGCTATCCAACATGGAATTGTCTCCATAATATTTTTACCATTCGAATAAAATAAAGATCAACTGTTTTAAAGAACAAAATAATATTTTATTGCATATTTGCTCACTAAGTCCAAATGCTACAATAAAAGTGAAAACATAAATTTCTTATAGAAGACTTTTGCAGGGTTAAAGACATGGTTCAGCACTTAAGAGCACTAGCTGCTCTTCTAGTGGACCCAGGTTGAATTCCCAGGATCCACAGGACAGCTCATAACTGTCTACAACTCCAGCCTCAGAGGATGCTGTCTGCTCGTAGCCCATTGCCTCACAGATGCAATTCCCTTTTTTTGTCTTCATGGGCACTAGATACAGACTTGGTGCACATACATACATGTAAGAAAATTTTCACACACAATTTTATTACTTTTATTTTTTTACAATCCAATCATTGCCCTGCTCCAGGTCCACCCTCCCCCTGTCTCCAAGAGAATGTCCTCACCATGCCAGGCCTCCCCACTCCCTGGGGCCTCAAGTCTATAGAGGGTTAGGTGAATCTTCTCCTAATGAGGCCATACCAGGAAGTCCTCTGCCATATATGTGTCAGGGACCTCAGACCAGCTCATATAGACTGCCTGGTTGATTGCTCAGTGTCTGAGAGATCTTTGGTATCTAAGATAGTTGAGACTGCTGGTCTTCCTATGGGGCCGCCTTCCTCCTCAGCTTCTTCCAGTTTTTCCCTAATTCAACCACAGGTGTCCCCAACATCAGTCCAATTGTTGGGTCTAAGTATCTACATCTGTCTCAATCTGTCTCAATCAGCTCCTTGTTGGGCCTCTCAGAAGGCAGTCATACTAGGCTCCTGTCTGTAAGTACGTCATATCATCAGTAATAATGCCAGGCCTTGTAGCCTCCTCTTGAGATGGATCCTAATTTGGGCCAGTCACTGGACTTCCTTTTCCTCAGTCTCTTCTCCATTTTTGTCCCTGCAGATCTTTTAGACAGGAACAATTCTGGGTCAGAGTTTTTGAGTGTGGGATGGCAATCCCATTCCGCCACTTGATGCCCTATCCTTCTACTAGAGGTTGACTTTATGAGTTTGCTCTCCCCACTGTTGGGCATTTCATCTAAGGTCCCTCCCTTTGAGTCCTGAGAGTCTCTCACCTCCCAGGTCTCTGGTACTTTCTAGATGGTTCCCCCACCTCCCACCCCTCAAGGCTGCATATTTCCATTCATTCTGCTGGCCTTCTCTTCTGTCTCCCCCACCCCCATACCTGATCATGTTACCCTTTTTCCCTCCCCTCCCCCTCCCACCCAGGTCCCTCCCTCCCTCTGCCTCCAGTGGTTGTTTTCTTCTTCCTCCCAAATGGGATTGAAGCATCCTCACTTGGGTCCATTCACTTTCTTGAGTTCTGTGGATTGTATCCTAGGTATTCTGTACTTTGATGGGTAATATTCACTTATTAGTGAATATATACCATGCATGTCCTTTTGTGTCTGAGTTATCTCACTCAGGATAATATTTTCTAGTTCTGTCCATTTGCCTGAAAACCTCATGATGTCCTCATTTTTAATAGCCGAATAGTATTCCATTGTGTAAATGAACCACGTTTTCTGTATCCATTCTTCCATTGTGGGTCATCTGGGTTGTTTCCAGCTTCTGACTATTAGAAATAAGGCTGCTATGAACAGAGTGGAGCATGTGCCCCTGTGGTATTGTGGGGCAGCATTTGAATAAATGCCCAGGAGTAGTATAGCTGAGTCTTCAGGTAGATCTATTTCCAATTTTCTGAGGAATCTCCAGATTGATTTCCAGAGTGGTTGTACCAGTTTGCAATCCCACCAGCAATGGAAAAGTGTTCCTCTTTCTCCACATCCTCATCAACATGTCCTGTCACCTGAGTTTTTGATCTTGGTCATTCTGATTGGTGGAAGGTAGAATCTCAGATTTACATCTTTAATAAATTGTTTCCCTTAACAAATAATTATAGTAATGTTGAAAAATGATATATACTAATGCTAAATACTAAATTTTTAATAAATACTAAAATTTAAATTTAAAAATACTAAAATTTTAATAAGTGTTAATAAATTAATAACTTGTTAATAAATGAATAATAATATAATAATATATTATATTATATATTAATATAATAATAATATATTAGCCATGCCAGGCACTGTTCCAATCACTTTAAGTACAATACCATATTTATTCTCACAATAACTCAATGAACTAAATAGTATATGTTTATACTGATGAGAAAGTTAAGTGACAAATTCTTAAGTAAAATTGTTAAAAGTTGTTTTGTTTTGTTTTTAATCAAACCAAGAAGTCTGGCTTCAGACTTTTTTCAGACTTTTCTCTCTCAGGTAAGTTATAATTCTCTCCTGGCTATGATTTTTTTTGTAAAAATTTATCAAAAGCTCCCCCACAAATAAAATTAAAACATAGTTGGAATATCAATCAACCAGAGCTACCAGGGTCTAAACCACCAACCAAGGAGTACACATGGCTCCAGCTGCATATGTAGCAGAAGATAGCATTATTGGGCATCAATGGGAGAAGAGGCCCTTGGTGCTGTGAAGGCTCAGTGCCCCAATGTAGGGGAATTTGAGAGCAGGGAAGCAAGGGTGGGAACACCCTCATAGATGCAGAGGGAGGGGGAATGAGATAGGGGGCTAGAAGGGAATCAGAAAAGGGGATGATGTTTGAAATGTAAATGAATAAAATATCCAATTTAAAATAAGTAAGTAAACAGAGTTAAAACCATTGAAATGATCCTCCACCTATACTATAGCTTCAGTAAAAAGATCTTACAGAAGACCATCGTGTGGATACTTCATTCCTCCTTAGAATAGGGAACAAAATACCCATGAAAGGATATTGATAAAGAGACAAAATTTAGAGCTAAGATGAAAGGATGGACTATCCAGAGACTATCCCACCCGGGGATCCATCCCATCATCACCCAGACACTATTGCACATGCCAGCAAGATTCTGCTGAAGGGACCCTGATATAGTGGCCTCTTGTGAGGCTATGCCAGTGCCTGGCAAACACAGAAGTGGATGCTCACAGTCAGCCATGGGATGGAACACGGGGCCCCCAGTGGAGGAGCTAGAGAAAGTACCCAAGGAGCTGAAGGGGGCTGCAACCCTATAGGTGGAACAACAATATGAACTAACCAGCACCCTCAGAGCTCGTGTCTCTAGATGCATATGTAGCAGAAGATGGCCTAGTCGACCATCACTGGAAAGAGAGGCCCTTGGTCTTGCAAACTTTATATGATCCAGCACAGGGGAATGCCAGGGCCAAGAAGTGGGAGTGGGTGGGTAGGGGAGCAGGGGTGGGGGGGGGGGTATAGGGAACTTTCAGGATAGCATTTGAAATGTAAATAAAGAAAATATCTAATAAAATAAAATAATAAGTTAAAAAAAAAAAAAGATCTTACAACTTCATCCCCACTATTGTAGCTGATAAATCTAAAATAAGGGGTGTTACTCCCAAAACAAATCATTTCAGAAATTAAACTCATTATACATTTCTCCAATATCACAGTTGCCAAGGTTTACCCTATGCTATACCCATAGATCAGTGCATCTCAAAAATCTTCATCGGCAAAGTTTCTCCATGAAGTTGATAGTAATTGCCAGCCAGACCTACAAGTGGCTAGCTTACAACAACTAAGAGCCTGTAGAATGTTCAGTCCTAAGTGGGAGGTCTATATCACACTCCTTCCCACAAGGTACAAGGCTCTTGGCAGAAAAATGCAACCTCGTAAGAGGCAGAGATGGTGGATGATTTTGAGGAAACTGTTTTCCCTGAACCCAACAAGGCAGCCGTATATATTAACTCTGGTGACTGCGCAAGATGCACAAAACCCGTAGCTCAAGCCCGACGAAATCCCAGCATGAAGGGGAAGGAGTAGCACGGAGTTCCACGCCAGCCGAGAAGCTGTTGGCATTTGATAGCTTCTAAGACAGGTCAAGCCGCTTTTCCTTTACAGTGTGATACCAGGTATACCAACCACACTCTAGGCCAGGTTCCATAACCAAGGGTAGTCTGACGACCCAAATTGGACCTGCTGCGTTTAAGAGAGGGAGAGAGAGGAGCTGGGCAGTGGGCAGAGATCAGAGAGGGGCTAGAGGAAGATGGCTGACTGAAGTGTATGGAATTATCAAAGAATTAATGAAAGCAATTTTTAAAGATGTGCCAGTGCTCTGAATATAGGGGTGACGCCACATACAAGCTGTAACTCTATTGGTCCTTAGCCACAAGAACACGGGTTCCAGGACCCCTGGAAGAAGTTGGAATCTGCTGGTGTTCTAGTTTCTTTTACAACAGGCAATAATACTTCCAGATAAACAGCATTTACATTCCCTTATACCTCAAATCGTCTCTACATTATGTATATAGCAAGTGTAAGTGCTGTGCAAATAGTCGTTATGCTATGTGGCTTAAGGAAAAATGACAAGAAATAAACATCAGTACATATCCAGTGCTAAAGCAATTTTGTCTTGTTTTCCATGAGACAGTCCACAATTGGTGACTATGTATGTGCAGAACCCACAAATATAGAAGATCAACTGTATTTAAATAGATAAGCATAATTTGATGCGTTAAGAAACTAGGTGAATTCTCAGATGGCCTCAGAAAATGAAGCAATCTAGAAAACTATCTGTCTTTGTTAGGATTTCTATTGAGATAAAATGCCATGACCAACAGCGTTTCATCTTGGGGAGAAAGGAGTTTATTTGATTTTTCAGTTTCATAGTCCATTGCTGACTGCTCCTCATGGCTTTCTCAGTTTGATTTCTTATACCATCTAGGACCACGTGCCAGGAGTGGGGAGGAACAAGACATGAGACTGCCCTCAGCGGACTGGACCCTTCCACATCAATCGCTAATCCAGAAAATGCCCCCATGAAATAGAATAGATTTTCCTCGTGGACTGGGACTAGAGGGCATTCAGTGTCAATGTAGAAACTTTGTGCAGTGGAAACTCCCTAGAATCTTCAAGTGTGACCCTAGCAAGAACTCCTAGTAATAGAATATATGGAATCTGAACCGTTTATCATTTATAACCAGGCAAGTCTTCTAGGAATGGGAGGGACTCCAACCTAGGCAAAAGAACCTCCAATCTATAATCTGTACTGCCTTCAGGATTTGCTGGGGCATGGTGGAACAGAACTTGGGGGAATGGTCAGCCAACAACTGCTCTAATTTGAGACCCATACCACGAGAAGGAGCCCATGCCTGACACTTCCTGGATGACCAGGAACTGGAAGCAGAATAGCCCAGAGACCTAAGGTAGAGCCAAACATGACTGGCAAAAAAAAAAAATTATTTCATACATACATATATATATATATATGTTTCATACATACATATATATATGTATGTATGAAATAATTACTAATGATGTTCCTCTATACTCATAGATTAGTACCTAGCCCAGCCATCATCAGAGAAGCTTCAGCTTGCAGCTGATGGAAGAAGATGCTTGCAGCTGATGGAAGAGGATGCAGAAGCTCACTGACAAACATTAGGAGAGAGAGCCATGTTATAAATCTCTATCTGATCCTTCCCCCTGGGAGCTCGGGGAACCCTGCAGAAGAGGAGGAAGAATTATACGAGCCAGAGGAGTCAAGGACACCAGAAGAGCCTGCAGAATCAACTAAGCAGGGCTCATGGGGACTCTGGTGTCAAGAGACTGAAGTGTCAATGGCAGAGCGTGCATGGGTCTACCATAGGTCCGCTTAATATATGTTATGATTGTTCTTGGTGTTTGGGGGGGGGGGTTCCTAAATTGGGAGTGGGAGTACCTCTCTCTGACTCTTTTGCCTGCTCTTAGGACTCTTCCTTCTGTTGGGTTGCCTTACCCAGCACTGTTGTGAGGGCTTGTGCCTGGTTTTATTGTATCTTCTTGTGCTGCGTTTGGTTGATGTCTCTGGGAGTCCTACTCTTTTCTGGGGAAAGGGGAGGCTCTGGGGGGAGGGAAGGGGAGGTTCTCGGGGGGGGGGTGAATAGAAAAGGTGGAGGGAGTGGGAAGCATGGTCAGTCAGGATGCTTCGTATAAGAGAAGAATAAATAAAAATAGAAAAAAAGAAAAAAAAGAAAAAGGAAATTCCCCACAAGCTTGCCTACAGCCAAATCTTATGGAAACATTTTCTCAGTTGACATTTCCTCTTCCCAGAAAAATATATTTTGCCTCAGGCTAACAAAAAGAGGGGGGGGAATCTAGCCAGCACACTATCTAATTTGCAAAGAAATTTTTAATGAGAGAAGGAATCAAATCCCCAATACAGAGTAGTGAAGGGACTCCTAAACAGCCAGTCCTTAAAGCAACAAATGCCATGTGTTTTGATAGCTGCACTAAGGAGTTCAGTAATTACTCAAAGAGTTTGCCAGCCCAGCAGAGTTATTGGTCTCTGTTAGAAGCTCTTCCTCCCACCGTCAGTGACTGAGTTCATTTGTGCTGTTGAAGCCGGCAGTCGGAGCACCTAGAACAGAAATGATGTTTACATTTTACCAGTGTTTTGTTTTCAATTAAACATCTTGGCTACTATTTACATAGTTGAATGGCACGGCCTTTATACCATCCAATTTGATGCTATTTCTTGGTAAATATTTCCACAAGGGGAGACCTTAAGTTCAAATTAGTTGTGAAAATGTCACTAAAAATAAAATAAGCTTTAATTTAACCTTGATCACAAATTAATGTTCAAATAAAGCTAAAAAACCTATAAAAGTTGTTTTTTTTTTAAGATGAAATGCCGAGAGAACTAAAATGCACATAGCCTACGGAGCACCTTGCTTTTACCTTCCTGAGTCTTTGAGGACCAAGATGGCCTGAGTCAAAGGTTGTAAGCAGAAGAGAGTGAGAGTGAGCAGACAGGGAGGCTGCGGTTCTGCGCTTTCACCTCTCAAGTCCCATCTGAAAATAGGGAAGGGGTAGAGCAGTTCCCATCTCTCCCTCACCGCGGCCTGACGACCATCCACTGGACGGACATTACCCATCACAGCTACCAACTCCTGTTCCAGCTGCATCACGAATATGCGAAGACATTCTGGTCCACAGGAATGCCGAATGTCAATCAAGCCATGGAAGGATTGCTATTATCTTCTTTGATTTCTCTCCGTTGAGCGTCCTGAGTACCCTGAAACAACCTGTGTAAACCACAGAGGTTCATGAACATCATTTTTCTTTTGTTGTGTTTTGTTTTTTTAAAAAAACAGATTCTTCCTATGTAATCCAGACTAAGACCTTCAGCTCATGACTCTCTTGTCTCAATTGCCTAAGGTCTAAGGGTACGAGATATGTACATTCTAACTCCACACCTACCATTTTTACTTTGTACTTTTTAGAGTCTTACAGGGTTTCGGGGGTGTTCTGTTTTGTTTTGTTTTGGGTTTTTTGTTTTGTTTTTTGTTTTGGTTTAGAGTCTGACAAATTCTAAGCTTATGAGAAGCAGGCTTTGGGGGTAAGTTCTATCATATTATACACAGTATCCAAGGCAAGGCAATCATCACAACTGTGTAATAATTTGAGAGACTTGACTCATGCAAAAAAAAAAAAAAAAAAAAACGAGGTGGAAAATGGTCATGCATTCTTTCTCAAAACCTTCATTAGCTTGAGATGCCAGAGATCCCGGCATGATTCTTTTTTAAACTTCCAACTGGAATAATCGTTTACAATTCAGCATGGGTTTCTTTATTACATTACTTGCCTTTGAAGATGAAAAATTCAATAAACGAACGAGAATTTGACCAAGAAAGAAGGCAGCTGGGGTATGGTGATGTCAAGTTCCACAATTTACCAATTTTTGCCAATTTACCAAATTTTCCTTGGTTTGCAGGAAATCAGCTAATTCTTCCCTTCTCCGTTTAGTTCCGTCCACTCAAAAACCTTCAGCAGAGTCAAGGAACTTGATTTCTGCAGAGCCAGCTTTGCAAAGCGGCAACATCCGGAGGGTCTACAATATGAGCTGCTAGCTTTGACCCTCCAGAATAGTCCAAACTGAAGGCAACCCTCTGTGTGTTTCTCCAAGGGAGTCTCACTGGGGAAATAAACTACTCTTAAAGGTAGATGCCATGCGCAGCAGTAGATGCCCAACAGAAAACAAACAAAATAGCATCCCTGAAGGACCCTTGTCTATAATATCATGTCAGGGCTTTTTCTCGTTTTCTTTTATTTTTTTATTTAAAAAAAATTATCTTTCTATTTCTTTTCTTTTCTTTTTTCCCCCTAGAGATCCTTTGCATATCTACAATGGCTTCTGGTTTTTGCATTGTTATGGGGTTCCTGGGTGTGCAAATGAGTGGGTGTCTTGAGTCTATATCTGATTTAGATGCCTTTTCTTGGGCTCTGTTCCTGCTGTTTGTTTGTTTTGTCCTATCCCCGTGTTTTTGCTTTATCTTACTACATTTTATTTCAGTGTTGTCCCTGCATCATAATGAGAGACAGAAAGAAGGGAGATCTGGATGCTGAGAAGGGAGGGATGCTGAGGGAGGGAGGGAGGGAGGCACTGAGAGGAATAGAGGGAGGCAAAACCAGTCGGGAAATAATATCTGAGAACAAAAGCTCTTCGATGAAAGATACAGAGAACGATAATATTTGGGGGCTAAACGAAAACTTCATTTCAGGAACTAATGATGCTGGATCTACAACAGCGGTTCTCATCCTACCTAATGTACAAACCCTCTAATACAATTCCTCATATTGTGGTGATTGACCCCCAATCATAAAATCAATTCCATTGCTACTTCGTAACTGTAACTTGGCTACTGTTATGAATCGTCATGTAAATGCCTGTTTTAAGATGGGTTTTGGCAACCCCTGTGAAAGGGTTGTTGGATACCCCACAAAGGGTTCATGACCCACAGGTTGACTGCTGACCTAGAAAGACTCCAGCTTGGACCATCCAGAGACTGCCCCACCCAGGGATCCATCCCATAATCAGCCACCAAACGCAGACACTATGGCATATGCCAGCATGATTTTGCTGAAAGGTCCCTGATATAGCTGTCTCTTGTGAGGCTAGGCCAGTGCCTGTCAAATACAGAAATGGATGCTCACAGTCATCTATTGAATGGAACACAGGGCCCCCAATGGAGGAGCTAGAGAAAGTACCCAAGGAGCTGAAGGGGTCTGCAACCCTGTAGGTGGAACAACAATATGAACTAACCAGTACCCCCAGAGCTCNTGTCTCTAGCTGCATATGTAGCAGAANATGGCCTAGTNNGCCATCATTGGGAAGAGAGGCCCCTTGGTCTTGCAGACTTTATATGACCCACTACAGGGAAATGCCAGGGCCAAGAAGTGGAAGTGGGTGGGTAGGGGAGTAGGGCAGGGGGAGGGTATAGGGGACTTTCGGGATAGCATTTGAAATGTAAATGAAGAAAATATCTAATAAAAAGAATTGAAAGAAAGAAAGAGAGAGAGAGAGAGAGAGAGAGAGAGAGAGAGAGAGAGAAAGAAAGAAAGAAAGAAAGAAAGAAAGAAAGAAAGAAAGAAAGAAAGAAAGAAAGAAAGAAAGAAAGACTCCAGCTGACAGGTGCTCAGTAACTAGTCTCATTTGCTTGCTAGAATGAACAAGTTAGATGCATCTAAGGGGATGTTGAAGGAAAGTCCAGCATAGGAGCTCAGAAGAAACCTGCTAACCATCAGCATCCAAATAGACACAATCAGAAACACCTTTTCTTTTGTTTCCACTTCTTTGGAAGGACTGTAGCATTTCCAGTGTCTGCCTCCAAGTGGAATTATGAATATGAATCATAAAGTGCCTTACAGGTACTTTGAAGATGAAAAAGGACTAATTAGTCTCAAGTTATGAAGTTGCAGCCAAGACAGCCATAACAATTACAGCAAAACAGGAAGAAGACACTGTAGAAAAATTTGGAAGCAGTACAACAGTGTGTTCATGTTTGTGCAAACCCTTTAATAATGAAAGCCTGTGAACTCCTCTTAAATGAAAAGAGATTCAACTGTGTCTTTAATTAGGTCATTCTACTAGCGCACAATATAGTGATAAAGAAGATTTAATAAAGCATTTTGTCTTTTTATTACTTTGATTTCATGCAACATATCTGCTCATCCAAGCAAGATGTTTAACTTCAAAAGAACTTTTGTCCACCCTCCCCTCTGGCCAATAAATAACTGCAGAGTAGAGAGAGAAAAACAATGTACTCAAAGCATCCCTAGGATGTAGAGTGATGAAAAGATTCGTCTTCTTTTTTCTACTGTGGACACAGGTCTTTGATTACTCTTCTACTTTCCTTCTGCACTTGATGGACTATGTAAGAGTTTAACTATTGCTAGTTATTGAGTCAGACACATGGTAAAGCGATTTTGTAAAAAAGATAGAATTACTCAACAACCATAGTAAAATGTCTCTATTTGAGATGATCCTGGGATATGTCCACTACTTTGGGAATTTTAGAAATAAACAAAATTAAGCCACAAAACTGTTGGCATGGGCTTCTCCATATCATGTTTCTGAGTGTCTTTTTTTAATCCAAAGATCTTTAAGCAGATTCAATTTGCTTAAATCCAAGGTTGCGGACAGACTATTCCTGGAAACACATAAATGGAATATTTGGGAGGTTGTGGAGTTGATTTTTTTTTTGTAATTGTTTTGCTTTTTTAAAGTCATCCTAATAATAATATTAGCAAAGACAATCAGGTTAGCCAGATAAGTACCCTGAGTCTAGATGTAAGAAGACCGCAAACAGATGTATCTGAATTAACTCATAGGCATCGAGTGAGTAATCTGAAGAAGGAGAACTAACTCACAGCAGGAACAGTCAACGAACATCAACAAGGATGGTGGGTCAGGGAACAATGTACCTACTGTCTCAATGACACTACATCTAAAAGCCCTTTTGATAATTTTGTCCTTGTCCAACGCTTGGCTACATCAATGAATCCACAGGCTCTCTTGAAAGCTGACTTAAACCCTTGGGTAAAGGAGGATTTGTGAGATCGTCGAGTAGGTAAAGTTGCTTGCAACACAAGCCTAGCATCCAGAGTTTGGTTCTCAGAACCCAGGTAAAGGTGGAAGGAGAGAACCAACTCCACGGAGTTATCCTCCAATGTCCACACATGTGCCTCAGCATACATGCCCACCACCTATGTATATATCACACACATACAAAAATAATAATAAAAAAAAAAAAACTAAAGAGAGACGTATCTCCCTTGTCTCTAAGCTGCAATTGTTAAGGAACAGCAGCAATTCTAGGTGACTTCCTAGTTCCTAGCTCTCGGCATAACACAAAACCTGAATAGAAATAACTATTCCCTTTCAGAGAGAATCACTTGCTATCTCCATATACCAAGCAATTTTTTTTTCTATTACACTATGCCCCTGGAATCAAAGAGAGTTGAATTCAAATTCCCCTTTTATGACTTGCAAAGGCTCAGTCTCCTTAACTGGAAAAAGGGAAAGAATGACTCAGCCTCATTCACTCCTGCCAAGTTTACCCCTTCACTTGTGACACGACTGCTACTTTGTGTGCCGTGTTCTGTATTCAAGGTCATATGTAATAAACTGCACGTCTCCAATGAAATTGTTTCATCATCATTTCTCACATGTTCTCCAAGTGACTTTGGACATTGTTGGAAAGAACTTTAACTGGATGTCTGAATGCATTTTGACACAGCTTTAAGCTGAAATTTTCTGAAAAATAGAATATATTACATCGAATAACATGACTTGACTCATCTTGCTTCTTGCAACTAACAAAATAAAGTCCAAAACACTGGTGTCAGACAACACCTGAGGCTCAAGCCCTTACATTAGAGAATTAGGACGGGGGTTTACTGGCAACAAAGGGAAAAATCAAACAAGGGGCTCGATCCAGTATAGACCTAAGTCTGTACACTGGTAGGGTCAAGAACAGGCTTTCATGAAAACAGGACATCAAGATTTATAGCAAATTACCAGAAGAGAAACCTGAATGTTGGGAATTTATTGAAGGTCTCTGTGGTTACAGATAACTAACCCAACCTGATTCTGCTTTTTTAAAATTGAGAGACTGTTTAGAAGAAACTGAGATATTTGGTAGAACCCAGGGATCTTTGTAAAACCTGGAGAAAAAATAAAAACAGGAACCTAAGCAAGCTTCTGCCTCTCTCTCTCTCCGATTCTTCCTCCCCACTGCGTTTCTGTGGGATGAAGGCCCAACAGAATCTCATGTTTGCAGCATTGGCAATGCCACTTGCATAGTCTGATTCAAGAAATCCATTCCAACCTTGGTGGAAGGAATGCTAGCATGTTTACCAGAGGCTGAGATGAAGGTGAAATTCTTGGGGAAAGAAATCAACATAAATATCATCATCATAAATGTTTCAACTACAGAAAAGATCACAGACTCCAGAACTAGAAGGCAAAGCAAACCGTTGCCTTCACATTGCTCAGCACACAGTACATGTGTCAATAACTGTCCAAGCACCACCTGCTATAAAGATAGGCAAGCTCTTATAACATAGGCAGAAGGATGCAGACCAAAGGTAAAAGGGCACAGTTTGAAAAATCTAGCTGATAGTCTCATCGCTTACATTTGGGAGGTTCAGGGGGAAATATAAAAACCCGGATAGCACATGTCTAAATATTAATTAAGATCATTAATTAAGATCACACTGATAAGTAAAATGTATGACTTGACAAATATACTTTCATACCAACTTGGAAGGTAAGGTTCCGATTTGGAGTCCTCAGCGTGTTGGAGCTGCACATTGGAATGTGGTGGCTGGAAAAAGCTGGCCCAGGAGCTTCTCCCTGTCCCTTAAACCCTATCCTCTGGCAGTTAAAGTAAGCTTCACACAAGCATGTGGACCCTTCATCATATAAGCAAGCTTCACCACATCCCTTTAAAATACTTCCCCTTGCATCCAAGTGTGAGAAGAACAGACATATAAAGGGGGTTGTTTTAAAAGGTATTTCAGATTCTTGGGAATCCAAGAATTGTCTAAGCAGAGTTTTTTTTCAGCCTCTGAACAAGTGACATTTTATACTCAATATCTTTCTTATGAAGGGAAAGGGAAATATTTTTATTAAATTTTATTTAATGTGAAGAGTGTGTATGTTCATGTGCATGCACGTATACATACTATGGGGCGCATGTGGAGATCAGATAACTTGAATAAATTCGTTGTCTCCTTCTACCATGAAGGAGTCAAGTTCAGGTCATACTTAAAGGCTAGTATCAACCCACTGAGTCATTTCATTGATACAAGGAAGGTTTTTTTGTACATTCTAGATTGTTTAAGAACACCCCTGGCTTTTACTTTCTCAATGCTGGCACATTAGACATAGACATAGCCAGAATGGTCTCCCAATATTCCAAATGTCTCCTTGGGGTTAAATTGTCCCAATTTTGAACCACAGCCTAGAAAGGAAAAAGTTGTGCTGTGACAGGGTATGATGTCAGTTAGAGGCTAGAGCTGGTAGAAGCTGAGAAAATAGGGGCTCTTAAAAGAGATTTTAAAAGGTACCAGTGTGTGCTGTCTTCACAGAACTGTTTTCTCCGATCCTCTGAGCAACTGGGAGAAGTGATGTTTCATCGATGAGAAAGCAGGCTGTGGACATGAAACATCTCACTGACTTCTACCCATCCAAAAAAAAAAAAAATCAACTCTATCAAATTCCATCTCAGGTTATGATTCAGCCAATACAAAGCCACACTAGAATCTCACTTTTTCTTCTAGTTATTTTAAAAGGTGTTTTGTATAATATATTTTGATCATGGTTTCTTTCTGTCTCCCAACTGCCCCCAGTCCTTTCCCAATTAAAAATACCTAGCTCTACTGTCCAGTTAAGAGGAGTTTTTCTGGTCCTGGGGAAATAGGATGTCTTCATAAAAAATAGAATAGAAACAGCTACATGTGGTCATAGTTGTCTATAATTCTGCCACTTTGGAGGCTGGGGCACGAGGATTATGAGTTTGAGATCAGTGTGGGCTATGTGGTGAGTTCCAGGACAGTCAGAGCTACCCAAAGAAGACCTGTCTCAAAAAGAAAACAACTGGGCTAGAGAGATGTTCAGGGAATAAGAGCATTTACTGTTCTTCCAGAGGACCTGAGTTTGATGCCCAGCATCCACATGACAATTTACAACTTTCTGTAATGCCTGTTTAATGGAATCTGACACTATCTTCTGGCTTCTGTAGGTACCAGGAATGTGCATGGTCCACAGACATACATGCAGGCAAAAACACTTATATACATAGAATAATAAAATAAATTTAAATTCAAAAAAGAAAAGGAAATTTTCTAAGACATCAAAGAAATCTTTATAGCTGTCTTTAATGCCAACATTCGTTTTTTTAAATTACATATGAATAGAAAAGATGCATAAGCCTTAGTGTCTAACTCATTAATCCATGGAAATGAGAACCTGCTTTTTAAAGCCATGAAAACATTACATATAGGCAAAGATTGGGTTAGAAGCATATATCTAAAGGCATGTAACCATGGGGGAAGGTTCATAAAGTTGCATAACTGCATTTTTCAGAGCAGGTGATAGATATATCATAATTATTTTCAATCCGGCACAATAAAACATTTGGGAAATTTTACTGAATGGGCAAACAGGTTTGGATTTCTCTAACTAACTTCAGCTTAAGAAAACATGTTTTCTCACTCACAGGAAGGTCTTTACAATTGGTTCAATTTCTTTAGTGTTAGCTCTATTTAGAAAGAAAGAAAGAAAGAGAGAGAGAGAGAGAGAGAGAGAGAGAGAGAGAGGAAGGAAGGAAGGAAGGAAGGAAGATTCAAGCAGTGCCTTAGGAAGCTTGTACTCAAAATTTACTAAGCAAATCTTGTGTTTGGTGTCTGACTCACATTAAGTAATGTATGTAGTGGCCAAACTAAGCATGCAGCATCAGAAAGCTGAAATGCATTAATGCATACATTTGCATGCACTGGGCCAAGGGTAATAGTACACAAGGGCAAAGGTTAAACAGTTGGAGGCCCTGGTTTAATAGCAGACCTCAACTGTTATTTAAATGTCACAGATGTCAGTGTTCATCTTCAAATGGTATTACAGTAGGATTAGTGTCCTAAGCCGTGTTCCAATTTATGGAGAATCAGGGAGAATGATTCTCGTCAACTTAGTCCAAAGCAGGAGAAGATTGATTTTCCTTTACCACTCAGTTGTTTTTATGAGTTTTCCAGACCCTACCTTTCCCTAGTCGGCACCGTGGATAGAAACGGCCAGGTCTGCTCAGAGGCCATATGTGAACAGTGAATCTGAAAGAGTTATGGCTCATTGAGAAACCGATGTAGGAAATACTACCACTCTCGGCGACCATTCAGGGCTCCCTGCAACTGTCAGAGCCAGCAGTGGCTTAAAACATGAAACAGATAGGACCAGCCAGGCCAGTTCTTCCTTAGGGCATCCTAAAGGCAGAAACCTGTAGAACTAAGATAGGTGAGTGGATCCTGGCATCACTGTTTCTCTTCACTCAATGACGAATGGGTGTGTGACTCCAAGACTCTCCTAAGACCTATGAAAATTTCTTTGTTACCATTTGTAGTGAAGCATGTGTATTTGAGCACCTACTGTGTGCCAAGTACAATGCATACAGTGTCTTATCTTGATCACAGAATTACATAAAAGCTTATATCTTAATATTGACCTGAGGCTGATGCATGCATGGTTCAGCAAAGATGGCTTGAATCTGGGACACCTCCCTCTTAACAATTCACAAGGAGAGTAAATTACAGAAAGGGATTAAGTAGAAAGTCCTCGAGGGAAAAACGTTATTTCTTAAAGTACTGCCCCACATGGACAGAAATATCATAATATGGCTCAAGAGTATTTCATGTTAGATCTCCAGATGGGTAGGAGTGTGCCATTCAAGATGTCAAGCATTCTGTACATAAGAACCACATTGACTCTTGGCAGAGCCTTCTCTTTCAGAGCTTCAGAGATGCCACAGGAGAGATTACCGGATCGGAGGCCTTGCTTACAACAAAGGGGACACTGGGGATGTCAGAGAACGTGGATCAGTTTGGGAGCCTCTCGGATCTCGGAGGACAATAGCAGGAAACACCTGGCCAGAGAACAAGCAAGACTGTCCTTTCTCCTCCCCTGCCTTTGTCTTCTCTCAGGCCCCTCCAACTTACCTTAATCTCAGAAAGGAAGTTAACCTGCTTGTTCTGGAGATTCTGGGAGTAGAACATGCAGAATGCATTGAGACTCAAGAGGTTCCCAGTAAAAATATTTGAGAAAACAGTTGAGAAAACAACTAATGATCAGTAAGGAATAAGAACCTCCCACCTCAAGATCTCCAGATGAGGAGATGAAATGAGAAGCCCTCTAGGATCTCCAAAGGGGGAGCACTCAAGAGACCCAGGTTCTTCTCTACTACTTTTTATTTTTTACGATTATGTCTCCTATGTAGCTCAGGTTATCCTTGAACTTGCTATGTAGCCAAGGATAACCTTAACTTCTGGTTCTCGTACCTCTACCTCCCAAGTACTGAGATCACAGGTGTGAGTCACTACATTCAATGTCCCACTACATGTTTTGGTGAGGAGTTCTGCCAGGGCCCATGTGGTTGGGTCCCAGAACTCTGCCTAGAGGCACTGAGAGAATGAAGAAATGAGAGACACACAGACACATAAACAATGAAGCTGGATCAGGTGAGGTTCTCTAGCTGCTACCAGCATATCTAGGAACCACAGTTTATGAATATACAGCCCAGGGTGAAAGGTTGGGCATCTCAATAGGAGGTCTCTGTAGGCAGCCAGCTCTGGCTCTGGTTCTGGCTCCAGCTCCAGCTCCGGCTCCGGCTCCGGCTCCGGCTCCGGCTCCGGCTCCGGCTCCGGCTCCGGCTCCGGCTCCGGCTCTGGCTCCGGCTCCAGCTCTGGCTCTGGCACATCCAGGAAGCAGAAGCTGCAGTTGCTAATCTTTACCCACTGATCAATCATTCAGAAGCCCTCACATTCAGATTCCTGAGGGAAGCCATGCCATCCCTCTTTGAGTCTGTGGATAATGGCTTTTCCAACTTTTCATGGGCCAGTTGGTCTCAGAGTCTTTGACAGGCTGACTTGGGGTTTACTCACTTGGATCTTTTTCTGTATTTTATATGGGTTTTTTTTTTCTTTTCTTTCCTTTTTGAGTTTGGTCAGATGACATAAATAATTATACAGATCTGATGGCTACTAATGAGATAATGTAAAAATTTAATAAGGATGTAAAAAAATAACTTAATTCTTAGTGAAAAATGACAAATCCCTTTCATACTATAAACATAAAAGATGCTGAGTACTTACTATATGTGAAACACTGGGTACTTTCACATATTGAATGCTTTTTTGGAAGATGAGTGGTACACCCTTTAATAGAATGTCTCTGGCTGACCTCATACCATTATATGTTCTAGTCATTGTTAGAGGAACTGGAATTTGATTGTCGGGCCAGATGTAACATCTAAATTTGCCTCATTTCTTTCAATGAAACCTCTGTTTCAATAGTTGTTTATATATATACATGCATATGTACAGCTCATACGTATATACAACCCCTATATACATACATACATAGCACACAGACACATGGACTTGGACAAACAGACACAGGGACACACAGACACAAGGATACTCATCAGCTAATTGAATTTGAGCAAGAACAAGGAAGGACACTAGAATTGGAGGCCAACCCTTGTTTTCCATTTAAAAGTTGGAGTTACTTCAAACTTTTTTTTGTTTTAATTACTTTCCAAGTTTAAGCAAGCTTTGAAACTCCTCTACTAAAATTTTACACAAAGTAAAGCAAAAACAACAGCAGCCACAAGACACTGCCCCTGGACATGACTGAGAAAAAGATGTTAATGACTTTGATCTGTACTTTTACTAACTATGAGCATTTAAGAGGAACTTAGGGTTAGGCAAGCAGGTTCAGAGGGGGGTAAAGGTGCTTGTCACCAAGCCTGACAACCTCAGCTCAATTCACAGATCCACATGAAGGAATAAGGGTGGGTGGGTGTGTGGGTGGGTGAATGGGTAGGGGAGCATCCTCATAGAGGTAAAAAGGAGGGGGAGAGATCAAGATCAGATGGTATTCGAGGGGGTGGGAGGGGTAACCAGGAAGGACGATATCATTTGAGATGTAAATGAATTGAATGATTAATTTTTAAAAAGGAAATGAAAGAGTAATAGTTCTCAAAAATTGTCCTCTTCACTGCAGGAAGGAGGAGAGTTAAATATAATACTATAACATGATATGCCAAGACAAGTTGATATCCATGGAGGTCTCCTCTTCTCTGATGAAAAAAGGGAGGTGGAAGGGAGATGAGAGGGGGGACTGGGAGGAGTGGAGGGAGGGGATTTAAAGTAAATAAATTAACTAATGAAAAAATATTTTTTTTAAATAACACTGAGTCTGATCTTCCAGAAACCATATTTAAAATAGATACATAGCTGGCCACAGTAGTGCTGGGGAGATGGAACCAAAGAGGACCCATGGAGCTCGCGGGCCAACTAGTATAATTGAATCAGTGAGTTTCAGGTTCAGTGGGAAACCATGTCTCACGAAGTACAGTGGGGAGCAATTGAGGAAGGTACCTGATGTGGGTCTCTGGCTTCAAGAGATGCACACATGCACCTGAACCCACACGTTTCTTCAGGCACATACGCATGCTCACACACATTCAGAGGGAGAGAGACAGAGACAGAGACAGAGAGACAGAGACAGAGAGAGAGAGACAGAGAGACAGAGAGAGAGAGACAGAGAGAAGAGATTGCTGTATGTTATCCTATCAATTAATCGTCCGAGGGAGATATGGTCTCGCTATATTGCCCAAAGTAAGCTTGAACTCCTGGAATCAAGCCCTCTCCTGTCTCAGCCTCCTGGTGCTAATGCACAGGTGAACCCACAGCACGCAGCCTGGAGTGACTCTTTAGAAAGAAGAACTGCACACACTTTCCTCACTGGTCTTCTCTGCTTCTGTAGAAAACACCCATATTCCCACTCATAGAAAACACCCATATTCCCACTCATAGAAAACACCCATATTCCCACTCATAGAAAACACCCATATTCCCACTCATGTATGAAAGTAATCCAAAAATGTGAATCTACATCCTCTGACACAGATGCTGTCTTACTGGTGGGAAGTAGAAAGGAAGGAAAGAGGGTGCCCCCTTTGAGGGCCATGGATACAGAAGGAGTAGGGCAAAGAAGAAAGAGTCCAGGCAAAAATGGGATCTTGGACTACAACAAAGGCTTTTCATTTCACAACAAAAGTCCAATTCAAGATACAAATTAACCTTCTCTCTTAGTTCACTAATAGTCTGAAAGTAATGTCGACATTAGGCTAGGAAGTAAAGCCACTCAATTAAGAAATTAAAAATATCGATATGAAGGAAGGACTTTCTGTGGTAACTGTATAACAGTCCCTTTGTTAGTTAGTAAAAATAAGTCCAGGACATATTTTTGATAGATTAATACTCAAATGAGCAGTAACTTAAATTTCTCCCTCACAGTAATACAGTCTGTTTTATTGAGTGCCAAGCAGAAAGTTGCAAAAATATCCACTGGACAACAATCTCCACAGTGTTACAGCTCAGCAGGTGGAATTTCAGCTGGCCAGAGACTCAATATTGGGAAATCCCTCTTCCAGGCAACTCCAGGCTGCTTTATTTGGGGAACTAAAAACTGTGAGAAGACTCTCTTTAAGAATGCAGTGGGACCCTGAAACAATCTTTTGTTTCCAGAGACATTCCAAGGAGTCTTCATTCGGGTAAGGAGTTCGAGGGTACATTCTAAGCTGGATGGAGGAGACATGGTGGGATGCCAGTAAACTGTTCCCGAGAGTCACGAAGACTAAGTCCC
>NC_034608.1:72678878-72693724 GCF_900095145.1 Mus pahari
CAGAACTGTTTTCTCCGATCCTCTGAGCAACTGGGAGAAGTGATGTTTCATCGATGAGAAAGCAGGCTGTGGACATGAAACATCTCACTGACTTCTACCCATCCAAAAAAAAAAAAAAATCAACTCTATCAAATTCCATCTCAGGTTATGATTCAGCCAATACAAAGCCACACTAGAATCTCACTTTTTCTTCTAGTTATTTTAAAAGGTGTTTTGTATAATATATTTTGATCATGGTTTCTTTCTGTCTCCCAACTGCCCCCAGTCCTTTCCCAATTAAAAATACCTAGCTCTACTGTCCAGTTAAGAGGAGTTTTTCTGGTCCTGGGGAAATAGGATGTCTTCATAAAAAATAGAATAGAAACAGCTACATGTGGTCATAGTTGTCTATAATTCTGCCACTTTGGAGGCTGGGGCACGAGGATTATGAGTTTGAGATCAGTGTGGGCTATGTGGTGAGTTCCAGGACAGTCAGAGCTACCCAAAGAAGACCTGTCTCAAAAAGAAAACAACTGGGCTAGAGAGATGTTCAGGGAATAAGAGCATTTACTGTTCTTCCAGAGGACCTGAGTTTGATGCCCAGCATCCACATGACAATTTACAACTTTCTGTAATGCCTGTTTAATGGAATCTGACACTATCTTCTGGCTTCTGTAGGTACCAGGAATGTGCATGGTCCACAGACATACATGCAGGCAAAAACACTTATATACATAGAATAATAAAATAAATTTAAATTCAAAAAAGAAAAGGAAATTTTCTAAGACATCAAAGAAATCTTTATAGCTGTCTTTAATGCCAACATTCGTTTTTTTAAATTACATATGAATAGAAAAGATGCATAAGCCTTAGTGTCTAACTCATTAATCCATGGAAATGAGAACCTGCTTTTTAAAGCCATGAAAACATTACATATAGGCAAAGATTGGGTTAGAAGCATATATCTAAAGGCATGTAACCATGGGGGAAGGTTCATAAAGTTGCATAACTGCATTTTTCAGAGCAGGTGATAGATATATCATAATTATTTTCAATCCGGCACAATAAAACATTTGGGAAATTTTACTGAATGGGCAAACAGGTTTGGATTTCTCTAACTAACTTCAGCTTAAGAAAACATGTTTTCTCACTCACAGGAAGGTCTTTACAATTGGTTCAATTTCTTTAGTGTTAGCTCTATTTAGAAAGAAAGAAAGAAAGAGAGAGAGAGAGAGAGAGAGAGAGAGAGAGAGAGGAAGGAAGGAAGGAAGGAAGGAAGATTCAAGCAGTGCCTTAGGAAGCTTGTACTCAAAATTTACTAAGCAAATCTTGTGTTTGGTGTCTGACTCACATTAAGTAATGTATGTAGTGGCCAAACTAAGCATGCAGCATCAGAAAGCTGAAATGCATTAATGCATACATTTGCATGCACTGGGCCAAGGGTAATAGTACACAAGGGCAAAGGTTAAACAGTTGGAGGCCCTGGTTTAATAGCAGACCTCAACTGTTATTTAAATGTCACAGATGTCAGTGTTCATCTTCAAATGGTATTACAGTAGGATTAGTGTCCTAAGCCGTGTTCCAATTTATGGAGAATCAGGGAGAATGATTCTCGTCAACTTAGTCCAAAGCAGGAGAAGATTGATTTTCCTTTACCACTCAGTTGTTTTTATGAGTTTTCCAGACCCTACCTTTCCCTAGTCGGCACCGTGGATAGAAACGGCCAGGTCTGCTCAGAGGCCATATGTGAACAGTGAATCTGAAAGAGTTATGGCTCATTGAGAAACCGATGTAGGAAATACTACCACTCTCGGCGACCATTCAGGGCTCCCTGCAACTGTCAGAGCCAGCAGTGGCTTAAAACATGAAACAGATAGGACCAGCCAGGCCAGTTCTTCCTTAGGGCATCCTAAAGGCAGAAACCTGTAGAACTAAGATAGGTGAGTGGATCCTGGCATCACTGTTTCTCTTCACTCAATGACGAATGGGTGTGTGACTCCAAGACTCTCCTAAGACCTATGAAAATTTCTTTGTTACCATTTGTAGTGAAGCATGTGTATTTGAGCACCTACTGTGTGCCAAGTACAATGCATACAGTGTCTTATCTTGATCACAGAATTACATAAAAGCTTATATCTTAATATTGACCTGAGGCTGATGCATGCATGGTTCAGCAAAGATGGCTTGAATCTGGGACACCTCCCTCTTAACAATTCACAAGGAGAGTAAATTACAGAAAGGGATTAAGTAGAAAGTCCTCGAGGGAAAAACGTTATTTCTTAAAGTACTGCCCCACATGGACAGAAATATCATAATATGGCTCAAGAGTATTTCATGTTAGATCTCCAGATGGGTAGGAGTGTGCCATTCAAGATGTCAAGCATTCTGTACATAAGAACCACATTGACTCTTGGCAGAGCCTTCTCTTTCAGAGCTTCAGAGATGCCACAGGAGAGATTACCGGATCGGAGGCCTTGCTTACAACAAAGGGGACACTGGGGATGTCAGAGAACGTGGATCAGTTTGGGAGCCTCTCGGATCTCGGAGGACAATAGCAGGAAACACCTGGCCAGAGAACAAGCAAGACTGTCCTTTCTCCTCCCCTGCCTTTGTCTTCTCTCAGGCCCCTCCAACTTACCTTAATCTCAGAAAGGAAGTTAACCTGCTTGTTCTGGAGATTCTGGGAGTAGAACATGCAGAATGCATTGAGACTCAAGAGGTTCCCAGTAAAAATATTTGAGAAAACAGTTGAGAAAACAACTAATGATCAGTAAGGAATAAGAACCTCCCACCTCAAGATCTCCAGATGAGGAGATGAAATGAGAAGCCCTCTAGGATCTCCAAAGGGGGAGCACTCAAGAGACCCAGGTTCTTCTCTACTACTTTTTATTTTTTACGATTATGTCTCCTATGTAGCTCAGGTTATCCTTGAACTTGCTATGTAGCCAAGGATAACCTTAACTTCTGGTTCTCGTACCTCTACCTCCCAAGTACTGAGATCACAGGTGTGAGTCACTACATTCAATGTCCCACTACATGTTTTGGTGAGGAGTTCTGCCAGGGCCCATGTGGTTGGGTCCCAGAACTCTGCCTAGAGGCACTGAGAGAATGAAGAAATGAGAGACACACAGACACATAAACAATGAAGCTGGATCAGGTGAGGTTCTCTAGCTGCTACCAGCATATCTAGGAACCACAGTTTATGAATATACAGCCCAGGGTGAAAGGTTGGGCATCTCAATAGGAGGTCTCTGTAGGCAGCCAGCTCTGGCTCTGGTTCTGGCTCCAGCTCCAGCTCCGGCTCCGGCTCCGGCTCCGGCTCCGGCTCCGGCTCCGGCTCCGGCTCCGGCTCCGGCTCCGGCTCTGGCTCCGGCTCCAGCTCTGGCTCTGGCACATCCAGGAAGCAGAAGCTGCAGTTGCTAATCTTTACCCACTGATCAATCATTCAGAAGCCCTCACATTCAGATTCCTGAGGGAAGCCATGCCATCCCTCTTTGAGTCTGTGGATAATGGCTTTTCCAACTTTTCATGGGCCAGTTGGTCTCAGAGTCTTTGACAGGCTGACTTGGGGTTTACTCACTTGGATCTTTTTCTGTATTTTATATGGGTTTTTTTTTTCTTTTCTTTCCTTTTTGAGTTTGGTCAGATGACATAAATAATTATACAGATCTGATGGCTACTAATGAGATAATGTAAAAATTTAATAAGGATGTAAAAAAATAACTTAATTCTTAGTGAAAAATGACAAATCCCTTTCATACTATAAACATAAAAGATGCTGAGTACTTACTATATGTGAAACACTGGGTACTTTCACATATTGAATGCTTTTTTGGAAGATGAGTGGTACACCCTTTAATAGAATGTCTCTGGCTGACCTCATACCATTATATGTTCTAGTCATTGTTAGAGGAACTGGAATTTGATTGTCGGGCCAGATGTAACATCTAAATTTGCCTCATTTCTTTCAATGAAACCTCTGTTTCAATAGTTGTTTATATATATACATGCATATGTACAGCTCATACGTATATACAACCCCTATATACATACATACATAGCACACAGACACATGGACTTGGACAAACAGACACAGGGACACACAGACACAAGGATACTCATCAGCTAATTGAATTTGAGCAAGAACAAGGAAGGACACTAGAATTGGAGGCCAACCCTTGTTTTCCATTTAAAAGTTGGAGTTACTTCAAACTTTTTTTTGTTTTAATTACTTTCCAAGTTTAAGCAAGCTTTGAAACTCCTCTACTAAAATTTTACACAAAGTAAAGCAAAAACAACAGCAGCCACAAGACACTGCCCCTGGACATGACTGAGAAAAAGATGTTAATGACTTTGATCTGTACTTTTACTAACTATGAGCATTTAAGAGGAACTTAGGGTTAGGCAAGCAGGTTCAGAGGGGGGTAAAGGTGCTTGTCACCAAGCCTGACAACCTCAGCTCAATTCACAGATCCACATGAAGGAATAAGGGTGGGTGGGTGTGTGGGTGGGTGAATGGGTAGGGGAGCATCCTCATAGAGGTAAAAAGGAGGGGGAGAGATCAAGATCAGATGGTATTCGAGGGGGTGGGAGGGGTAACCAGGAAGGACGATATCATTTGAGATGTAAATGAATTGAATGATTAATTTTTAAAAAGGAAATGAAAGAGTAATAGTTCTCAAAAATTGTCCTCTTCACTGCAGGAAGGAGGAGAGTTAAATATAATACTATAACATGATATGCCAAGACAAGTTGATATCCATGGAGGTCTCCTCTTCTCTGATGAAAAAAGGGAGGTGGAAGGGAGATGAGAGGGGGGACTGGGAGGAGTGGAGGGAGGGGATTTAAAGTAAATAAATTAACTAATGAAAAAATATTTTTTTTAAATAACACTGAGTCTGATCTTCCAGAAACCATATTTAAAATAGATACATAGCTGGCCACAGTAGTGCTGGGGAGATGGAACCAAAGAGGACCCATGGAGCTCGCGGGCCAACTAGTATAATTGAATCAGTGAGTTTCAGGTTCAGTGGGAAACCATGTCTCACGAAGTACAGTGGGGAGCAATTGAGGAAGGTACCTGATGTGGGTCTCTGGCTTCAAGAGATGCACACATGCACCTGAACCCACACGTTTCTTCAGGCACATACGCATGCTCACACACATTCAGAGGGAGAGAGACAGAGACAGAGACAGAGAGACAGAGACAGAGAGAGAGAGACAGAGAGACAGAGAGAGAGAGACAGAGAGAAGAGATTGCTGTATGTTATCCTATCAATTAATCGTCCGAGGGAGATATGGTCTCGCTATATTGCCCAAAGTAAGCTTGAACTCCTGGAATCAAGCCCTCTCCTGTCTCAGCCTCCTGGTGCTAATGCACAGGTGAACCCACAGCACGCAGCCTGGAGTGACTCTTTAGAAAGAAGAACTGCACACACTTTCCTCACTGGTCTTCTCTGCTTCTGTAGAAAACACCCATATTCCCACTCATAGAAAACACCCATATTCCCACTCATAGAAAACACCCATATTCCCACTCATAGAAAACACCCATATTCCCACTCATGTATGAAAGTAATCCAAAAATGTGAATCTACATCCTCTGACACAGATGCTGTCTTACTGGTGGGAAGTAGAAAGGAAGGAAAGAGGGTGCCCCCTTTGAGGGCCATGGATACAGAAGGAGTAGGGCAAAGAAGAAAGAGTCCAGGCAAAAATGGGATCTTGGACTACAACAAAGGCTTTTCATTTCACAACAAAAGTCCAATTCAAGATACAAATTAACCTTCTCTCTTAGTTCACTAATAGTCTGAAAGTAATGTCGACATTAGGCTAGGAAGTAAAGCCACTCAATTAAGAAATTAAAAATATCGATATGAAGGAAGGACTTTCTGTGGTAACTGTATAACAGTCCCTTTGTTAGTTAGTAAAAATAAGTCCAGGACATATTTTTGATAGATTAATACTCAAATGAGCAGTAACTTAAATTTCTCCCTCACAGTAATACAGTCTGTTTTATTGAGTGCCAAGCAGAAAGTTGCAAAAATATCCACTGGACAACAATCTCCACAGTGTTACAGCTCAGCAGGTGGAATTTCAGCTGGCCAGAGACTCAATATTGGGAAATCCCTCTTCCAGGCAACTCCAGGCTGCTTTATTTGGGGAACTAAAAACTGTGAGAAGACTCTCTTTAAGAATGCAGTGGGACCCTGAAACAATCTTTTGTTTCCAGAGACATTCCAAGGAGTCTTCATTCGGGTAAGGAGTTCGAGGGTACATTCTAAGCTGGATGGAGGAGACATGGTGGGATGCCAGTAAACTGTTCCCGAGAGTCACGAAGACTAAGTCCCGCTTCTGTACAGTCAGCCAGTTTATCTGAAAGGCAAAAATTAGAATTACTAGGTACATCAAAGAAAGGGGGCCCCTTCATCAGAGAGACTAAAAATAAGTAAGTGACAAATTTAGATTTTCCCCTAAGATAATTTTCCGTGTTTTAATTCAAATGTCGCTTGCAGTTAAATGATGCCAAGAATTGTTTATCCCTCCTGCACACAAAAACAAAATAGCTTTAAGTGTTATAGTAACTCGGCCAGCCAGGGAACGATAAACTGTAAAAGAACACTTATAGGGTCCTGGTGGTTATTCACAACTGAATAATGAATTACATGTCACACAGTACATGATAGCTATCTGCATTTCTGAAGTTATAGCTGAGGAATTATTGACCTCCCTTATCTGAAAAAAACCAAGCATAGTATGAGATCAAAGGGAGTAATAATTGTACAGGAAATATCTTTTTCAAAAAGAAAATTCCTCTGAGGATGAAAAACTGATTTATAAAGTTGAAGATTAGTAAGCACTTGTGTCATCTTAGATTTCCCACGTTGAATTAAATAAGTCTGGCAATATTTTGAAGAGACCATTTGCAACAGGAAGAAACACTTAAAAAAAAAACCCTCATACTGCCAAACTAAGGCTCCCTCCAGGGAAATAAGCAGAACAGAACAAAAGGAACATGGGGTTACTTTTCAGATACTCTCTGGCATAAAGTCCGCGTAATAAATATGTGATTGCATAAAGTTCTCCCATTGAAAAGTGAAAATGACCCTGACATCTGCTCTGGAAGCCCCGCAGAACAACCCCGTTTCCATAGACTCTACAACACGGCAATTCTGACCCTGCCAGTTCAGGACCTCGGAGTTTTATGACTCAGCAGTTCTGACAACTCCAATCTGAGCACAAGAAGGACTTGGAACACACTGATGTACTCTATTCACACCAACAGTTAGTCCCCGAACCAAGCACCAAGCTGGGCGCTTTCACCTCCTTACCAAACACACCTACAAAGCTCGTTTGGAATCCGCTGGGACCTGATTAGATATTTCACCACCAAGAGGTACAGAGGCAGAAGATGCCACATGGCTTTTTCCCAAGGACTTTCTTAGAAAAAAAAAAAAAGTTGTCCTTCAAAATAGTCATCATTCAAAACTCAGTTAAGGATCTGAAGAGCTGGCTCGGTGCTCTTCTAGAAGACCTGGGTTCCATTCCTGGTACCCACATATCTGCTTACAGCCATCTGTAATTCAATGTCAGAGAATCTGAATGCCCTATTGTGGCTTCAGTGGGCACCAGGGATGCATGTAGTGCACTAACATACATGCAGGCAAAACCACCCATGCACATAAAAATATTTTTTATTAAAACACTATATTAAGAACCAGGGGTGCTGGTGGATGTCAAAAGTAGCGGCACTTAGGATCCTGAGGAAGGGAGAATGAGAAGGTTAAAGACAGCCTGAGCTACATAACAAATCCTAGTCACAGAATAAACAAATGAATGAATGAATGAATGAATGAATGAATAAATAAATAAAATAAGAAAGAAATCATTCAATGTTATAACTAATATAAACTATCTAAACATCTTTAAAACTGGATATTAGTGAAAAAGAAGGAAGAAAGAAAGAAAGAAAGAAAGAAAGAAAGAAAGAAAGAAAGAAAGAAAGAAAGAAAGAGAGAGAGAGAGAAGAAAAGTCAGAGAAAGGAAGGGAGGAAGGAAGGAAGGAAAGAAGGAAGGAAGGGAGGAAGGAAGGAAGGAAGGAAGGAAGGAAGGAAGGAAGGAAGGGAGGAAGGAAGGGACTGCAATGGTTGTGTAAGACAAAGATGTAAAGATGTATTTTCAATATTTTTATTTACATACATGGGCATAATGTACCTGCCTATTACAAACCAGAAAAGTTAATAATAATAATAATAATAATAATAATAATAATAATAATAATAATAATAATAAACAAACCACATAACACGTTAAGGCACATTCTCAAAAAGGACTTCAAGGACAGACAAGGGAAAACCTCTTTTCCATTTTACTTATATCTACGTCTGCCTTAGCAAACACAGACATGAGTCTAACACTTTCCATTTCACTCTGTTGACTCTTTGGAATGTTCTGTGAGCACAGGAGTCTCATTTTTCTTGACTACAGTGGGAGAAAATATTTCTGGAAACATTGTCACGCAGTACTAGGTTAAGATGACTGCACTGCAGTAAGCCAAGGGAGAATTTTATCTCTCAACTGTGCTTACAGAATCAGAGTCACCAATACCTTCCTCCTGATTTACGTACTAGCCCTAGCATGGCTAGTCACCTTCCCATGACTGAGAATCTCAATTATAATATTAATTAATTTTACTCAGTTGCCAGGCTACTTGAGAATCATCTTGAAATTAACTACTTTCTACTCACATTTTTATAACTCCATACACTATAGCTAAATAAACAAATGTACAAATATAGAAATCAAAAATTAAAAATCAACTATGGGGCCGAACATGGCCGTTCACAGATATGATCTCAGCACTTATGGGTGCTGAAGTAGAAGAACGGCCATCTTGGAATACATGGTGAATGAAACAGACTTTGAATACAGAGTCTCTCCAAAAACAGTCAGCGAAGGGATGAGCACCCTTACTGGTTGTCTTATGCAGAGCGGTAAGCCATGAAACTATATACACACAAACAACAAAAACAGACTCAGCAGAGTGTGTGTGTGTGTGTGTGTGCGCGCGCGCGCGCGCGCGCGCGCGCACGCACACACAACACTGAGCTCGCTATCTCTCCACTCCCTAGCGTTTGTACTAGATAACTTAATAAATACCGAATAAGAGCATTGGTTAAGTCTTGTGGTGATCCTCAGCTATGAGGGAAAGGGGAAAATTAAACCTTGCTTTCTCTCTGAGGCTCCTGAAGTAGAGGTTTCTGGATATGTCAGGTGATGCAGACCCACGTGGTGTTTGGCTTAGGCAAGACCCGTGGGAAGACACGTGATGTTTGGAGAGCGTATAAATAGGACTCATCAGACAGCGACAGTGATGGCACGCTTGCATTTGCTTGCCTTTGCAAAGCTTCGTTGATCTGGAGAATTCACCTTCGCTTCGTTGAGAGAGGCATGGCAGAGAACTTTTCCTCTGGTTCTGGTCCTCCCAGCTGGTTCTGGTCTCTCCCGCTGACCGGCAGTGGCCTGGCAGTTTCTGCTTTATCTTGCCACCACTGCTGATTCATGTCTGCTATCCTGCCACTACTAGACTGGGCTGCTGGTATCCTAAAAATGGAGATTGGAATCGCCCTAAAGATCTACTTCTAAAGAGATCCACATTCCCTTGTCCTATTTACCATCTTTTCTACCTTACCTTTGGACAGTGGGCTGGGGGGAGGGGGGGTGTCAAAGCGTTTGTTAACCCTCATTTTTATTGGTTATTTATTTATTTACTTATTTACATTTCGGATGTTATCTCCCTTCCCCGTTTCCCCTCTACAAGCCCACTATACCCTCCTCCCTCCCCCTGACTCTATGAGGGTGTTTCCCCACATGCCCACACATTCCTACCTCAGTGCCCTAGCATTAACCTATCTTGGGTCATCAGGCTTCACAGGACTAAGGGACTCCCCTCCCATTGATGGCAAATAAGGCAATTTTCTGCTACATATCCAGTTGGAGCCATGGGTATCCCTTGTGTACTCTTTGGTTGGTGATTTAGTCCTTGGGAGCTCTGGGGGATCTGGTTGGTTGATATTGTTGTTCTTCCTATGAGGTTGCAAACACCTTCAGTTCCTACAGTCCCATTGGAGTCTCCACGCTCATTACAGTGATTGGCTGTATACATCCGCATCTGTATTGGTCCAGCTCTGACAGAGCCTCTCAGGGGACAGCTATACCTGGCTCCTGTCAGTAAGCACTCCCGGCCATCAGCAATAGTGTCTGGGTTTGGTGTCAGTAGATGGGATGGATCCCTAGGTGGGGCAGTCTCTGGATGGCCTTTCCTTCAGTTTCTGCTCCACTCTTTGTCCCTGCATTTCCTTTTGACAGGAGGAATTCTGGATTAATATTTTTGAGGTGATGGGTGGCCCCATCCCTCAACTGGGGGCCATGTCTATCCACTGGATGTGGTCTCTACAGATCTTTTGCTTGCTCGGTTAGTGTCACACCAAGATATTTTGTATTATTTGACTATTGTAAAGGGTGTCATTTTCCTAATTTCTTTCTCAGCCTGTTTATCCTTTTAGTAGAGGAAAGCTAGTGATTTGTTTGAGTTAATTTTATATCCAGTCACTTTGCTGAAGTTGTTTTTCAGCTAAAGGAATTCTCTCATGGATTTGTTTGGATCACTAAAAGTAGGTTTTTTTAAAAATCAAGCTCCCCCAGACCACTTACCATTGGGTGTTCCCTAAATTTCTATGGTTCAGTCTGAGGCTAGTTCACCTGGCCCATATCGACTCCTCTGTACCAAGAACATATATACCATATAAGTACGTACTGGGAATGGAGAAAGGTTGAAGATACAGCTGTCTATACAGCCTACCTCTATCTGGTTTCCACAAATAGACTGTCGGTCCTTTATGTCATTTTCAAATCCCTCCCCTATGGCAACCTCTATTCTGGTCTTCACACCTTACGCATTTAGCAAAGACCTCATAGCTGGTTGATCTATCTCTGTATGGCTTTACTTTCTAAACTACCATCACCCATCTTTAACTAAGCCTAGCTAGCCACAGCCCTACATGCATAAGTGTAAAGGCAGCAAAGTGGAATTAAAATCTGTCCAGCTGAGAGTCAGACATGGAAAGGCCAGGCTCTTGTCTGCTTATTATCACCCCATACTCTTTTTTTTTTTTGTATGAAGATGTCACTTGTAACATGATTAACACATTAAATTGTTGTATATTAGTACAAATTTTAAAAGAAAAATAACAATAGTTATTCAAAATGAGTTTTGTACATTAATCAATGATATTTTTCAATGATAAAAGTAAACTTGGAGGTCTGGTCTAGGATTTATTTTTGTGTGGTGTGTGAGTTTTCTTCTTGAGAATTTATCTCCCCTTTCTAGTTCTAAGCTTCATTATTTGTTAAATGGAGGTAAGGTTGTTATTAGTATTTTAAAAATGCATCCTAACTGGTACACTGCCTGGAAAATACAAAGACAGACAAAGAAAAATATTTTACAATTAAAGGAATGTACACGGAAACCCAGAGCCTCATATATGTTAGGCAATCACTCTACTATCTGATCCATACCCTTTACCCTCTTAACAGGTTTCATAGATATTTATTGATAACAATTTGACTCAATACCCACATACTCTTGAATAAAGTCTTCCACTTTCTAAAATTTAGTTCCGTCGGTGTTAAAAATCACAGTGCTTCATGTGGTGAACTTTAAGCTCTATTCTGAAGTGGGAATTTCTGGTTTTGTGGGAGACTCCGTTGTGTCATATGTTTTCCTGGAAACTGTCTTATGAGCGGATGTCTTGCTGAGAGCAGACACATGATGCTTTTCTGGAAGCTGTCTGATGAGAGGGTGTGCTGTTCTGCTGGAGCGGACACTTGGGAGGATACAGGATGTTTGGAAAGCGCAGAAGTAGAACCCGACAGACAGTGGAGGACACTGGTATTGGTTCTGCCTTGCCTTCTTCTCTGATCTTCATTTGTCCTGACTTCATAGAGGGAAACTCACCAGAGAGTTTCTGGTGGCGTTTCCGCTGCTTCTCGCTGCGTCATCAGACTTGTGCTGATCAGGGGAGCCTTGCGGTTTCTCTTCAGTCGAGCCACTGAAGATGATTCGCGTTTGATGTTTTGCTAGTGGACTGGACTGCTGACAATGAAGATTGGAATCACCCCCCCCCAAAAAAAAAAAAACTCCTTCTAAACAGGTTCACATCCCTCTTGTCCTATTAGCCACCTTCCTCCCCTTCCTTTGATCAGTGGGCTATAAAGGAGGTTAAAGCATTTAAGAACCCTTGTTAAAGTCGGTTTTAGAAAATAGAAGCCCACACGTGTTCAACTCTTAAATGCTATGATTTTGTTATCAAAGCTGAAGAATCCACCCTCCGTGTGCATCTAGAGAGACACAAAGTTATCTGCCAAACATCCAACTCGTCACCAGTGGACAATATGGAACCAGCTGTGTCAAGTGTATGCCCTAGTTCTGTGGAGAGTGGATGGGCACTGTTCCTTTTTTGGCTTCTGACTGGCAGTTCCCTGACACAAACCGCCAAGGTAGTCTTTCAATACATCACTGTACTGGGAGCTAACTCTATCATATTGCTTTTCTTGCTCCAGTTGTCTTGTTCTCCAGGACAAATGCCATTATCACTCACCTGGTGATGTTATTTTGTCCTTTCATGAAGGTGCCAGGGCACTTTACAAGAGGTACTCCCCTACACTCCTGTTCATTGCTTAGTTCCTTATTCAAGATGATAGGATATGCTCTGCATCTCGTACTTGCGTTTTCCAGCCCTTAGCACAATAAGTAGCATACTTACAGCCAAATTACGATTAAATCTGGCAAGAAATGGATAAACCAATAAAACAAATGAATGGATTTGAAAGTAAATGAATGGATTTATGAATGAATGAATGAATGAATGAATGAATGAATGAATAATCTATAAGAACTACATCATTAAAAATGGCAAACACTTACAGTGTCTCTTGTTCACTCAGTCTTTCATCCACCACTCACTTGAATCTTCTTCGTTTAAAAGGAACTACCCGGTCACACGAACTAGTAACTGCCCAGCAGCTATGCTAACTTCAGAGCACGTGGAGAACTATTAAGGACAGTGCTCTCGGGCCACATTGCCTGGAATGAACCTTCTTTTGTTACCTATTTGTTTAAAATAAATTACTGTAATCCTTGATAATATACTTAACTGGATTCACATAAAATAATCCGTAATGTAGTACTTTCTGTTCCTTCCGTGTACCAATATTAATCATCATTTGTATCAATAACTTGTCTTCTGGAAAGATTTCCAACATAGTGACAGAGCTTCTCCCCAAAGCTCTGAATGTGATGAATGTATCTAAAAATGATCCACAGTGGAAACGGATCCCGTCTATGTATTTCCACTCAGCTATGATCATATGAACTCTCATCTTCGTATCATTTTCTATCCCGAATCCAAGTAACTTCAGCTAAGTATATTATTCTCATTGCACTGCCAGAATTCATATGTATCACATAAAATACGTACATTTTTTTTTACTATGAATGGTACTTTATTCAGTCATTTTCTTTACAACTGAAACTCTGGGAATTCCAAATTAACATCCTTGCCTTCTTGTACACACCAGAAAAAGTTTCGACCTTGTGCTCCACATTGTTCTGCTGTGCTTTGTCTAAATGGACTTTTATGAGCCTGCTGCCATCCAGTTTCACACAGATCCTTTACCCAGTTTCATTTGGGAAGACCAAGTCCTCAAGGATGGAGCCGTGCACTGCTGTCAGGGTGTGGCTTCTGGGGCGCTTTTGCTTATTTTTCCTATGGCTTTTCCGGGTTGGCTTGGGCAGAATCCTCCTCTGATCAATGAAGACTATATGCATCCCACTGAACTTTTTCTCCAATTCACGAACTAGCTGGACTTGGATTTTCTTTAAAGACTTAGGCTGAGGAACTGGTACAAAAATTATCATAGCTTTCCAACCACCCCCAACTTCAATTTCCTTGGCTGTGGTCTTGTTGAGTTCCCACGTGAGAGATGCCAGACTCGAACTCGTCCGCCTTCTCGCCATTGGGCTTCACAATCTTGGTGCTTGAACTGAACATGGCTTCGTCCTTACGCAGCGCCGCCTTAGAAAGAGGGACAGCTCTCTCATGAGAACAGCTCATAACCAGGTGGTGAAAACAAAACACGTACATTTGAAAAACATTCACTTACACATATTCCTTCATCTTAGAAAAACACAACAAATAGTATAATTATAGAAGCAAGCTGGTTCATCTGTAAGGAGATAAATAATTGTAGTTTTATCACTTGGAAGAATACTATGCAAATATTTTAAAAGACAAGAATTTTTTGTATACTCCAAAATAAATAATTACATCCCACAGTAATTAATTATATTTTTTCTGTAACAGAAAATATACCAAGATTAATCATTAGAGAAAAAAATTATAATCCATAAACTCAGTAGAAGAGTATATGACTATAAAAATGAAGCCATTCTGCTCATATGAAAGATTTCTGAGTTATGTTATTAAGTAAAAAATTCAAATGTAAGAACAATGCATGTAATGTTTCCATCTACTAAAAGCAGAGAGAGTTTAAGATATTTTGGCAAATGGCACAACTGGCGGCTATCATGTAGAAGAATGAGAATNGATCCATTCTTATCTCCTTGTACAAAGTTCAAGTCTAAGTGGATCAAAGACCTCCTCCACATAAAACCAGAGACACTGAAATTGATAGAGAAGAAAGTGGGGAAAAAAACCTCGAAGATATGGGCACAGGGAAAAAATTCCTCAACAGAACACCAATGGCTTGTGCTGTAAAATCAAGAATTGACAAATGGGACCTCATAA
>NC_034608.1:72697064-72699452 GCF_900095145.1 Mus pahari
TTTTGTTTTATTTATTTATTTGGTTTTTGGTTTTTCGAGCCAGGGTTTCTCTGTATAGCCCTGGCTGTCCTGGAACTCACTTTGTAGACCAGGTTGGCCTCGAACTCAGAAATCCGCCTGCCTCTGCCTCCCAAGTGCTGGGATTAAAGGCATGCGCCACCACGCCCGGCCTTGTATTCTTATTTCTTAACCCATTTGAATATATTTCCTATTAAAGGAATTTCAAGATACATATACCCACTCATGTGACTAGAATATTTAATATGTGAGTTTTGCTAAATTTCCCTCTGCTCTCTGCCCTCCCTCCACCATGTCAAATTACTTGTCCAGTTCACGTAAAGATCCAGCTTCAGGAAACAGCTGAAGCAGTCGAGTTTAGAATTGGGTTGCTTTTGATCCAGTTTGAAATCTTAAAAAAAAAGCCTAATGCTAAATAATGGAGTTGATAAGGAGACACATTTACCTAAAAATATAAGCTGCAATCTATCAGCTGAATAATGACTAAAATCTGAGAGAGTATAATTAATCATATCTGTTTTGCTGGTGTGTAGTGGTCTGAGTAGCAGAAAGCTCAACTGAAATTTCTCACTTGGAAGCTGAAGAATGCAGCTCAGCGAGAGACCCTTCGCAGAGCATGCTGGAATGCTCGAATGCTCGAATTTGATCCTCGGCACTACAACAGAAATGCTTTCATTCATAAACATAATCAGTCATTATCAACTGCCACCTGAAGAAGCAGTTTTTTATTTCACTGGCCGACACATAATTGAAAAAAAGAAAGTCCTGTGTAATCAAACTAAACTATCTTTTTATTAACACCAACCCAACATTTTAAATATTTACATCATTAATCTATACTTAAGAACCTGTAATCACCTCAGGTTTTCTACAGCTTTTCATTTACTAGAAATGCCCACACACACATACACACACACACACACACACACACACACACAAACACATTTAACTTTGGCATTCAAAAGACTTTCTCAGCCAGAAGTAATAAAATGTCAACTTCATTTAAATGAAACACCATTGACCCCCATTAGCAGGACATGTGCTTGGCTTGACTTTCCATAATGCTGGAAATGGATTCGGTCTTGTCCATCCACACGCTCTTACCCTGTCCTCTTATGACCCAGGGCAGACATATGCTAGACAGCTGGCTGAATCGAGTCTGTGGTCACTGAACAAAGCAAGCTTCCATGGCCCACACAAAGATTGAACCTGTGACCTTACTCTCATTAGCTGGTGCCCTAACCACCTGAACTGAACAGCCACCAAAAAAGAATAAATTGAGCTCTGTGTAGATCAATGTCTGTGTGCGGGCGTCAAAGTCAGGTATAAAATCATATGTAACAATGGTCATAAAGCCAGTGCTTAGATTTTAGAGAAGGATGTAACTACTTCCTCTTAGGTTATGTCTTCAATCCTAGACCCCAATGATATTTTCTAAGCTGAGAAACAAAATATGATCACCTTAAGAGCAATTAGACACACAATAGTGTATGGCACCCACTCATTGTCCAGCAGCCAATAGGAACAGATGCAGAGATCCACAGTCAAATACTAGGCAAACCCAGGAGAACCCGAAGAAGAGGGGAAGGAAGGAGTCTAAAGGCTAGAGAACAGGTCTGAAAAAAAAATCAACTAAGCAGATCTCAAAGGGACTCACAGAGACTATAGTCAGCCAGTCTGTTCCCGTCTGTGATCTAGGTTCTACTGAGCTAATGGGGAAAGTAAAGAGAATAGTAGAAGACCTACTAGTGTGAAGAAGATGCAAAACCTGTGTGAGAAGATCTAGAAACCATTCAAGCAAAGTTTCATCAAAAAAAAAAAGTCTATATTCAGTCATTCAATCTAGAACTTTCTGGCACGCTTCTAGCGTTTTCTGTGTTTCAGCACTTCTGGTTAAAGAATTCTACCAACAAGGTAGGAATATCTACTCACAGCTCATAATCAAAATAGCTCTGATATCCAGACATGTAGATCTCCACGTTTCTCCTGAATCCAGAACAGACAGTTATTCTAGTCCCAATCCCTAATGACCACCAAGACGGTAGCCCCAATGCAGCAACATGTGTGGAAAATTCCAAACTAAATGAAAGATTTAACCACAAGTGTGATAGTAGTTTCAAAGCCAGGGCTTTGTTTCGGGGGGGGGGGGAGATGAAATGAATTCCTAAATACAAGACCCCTCCTACCACATTTGAATGGTTTGTCTCACAAAGAAATGAGCCACACGATATGAGCACACGTAGCATAGCATAGCATTAAAAGATAGCAACTAGCCGGGCGTGGTGGTGCACGCCTTTAATCCCAGCACTCGGGAGGCAGAGGCAGGCGGATTTCTGAGTTCGAGGCCAGCCTGGTCTACAAAGTGAGTTC
>NC_034608.1:72699513-72709020 GCF_900095145.1 Mus pahari
TATAGGACAAAAAAAAAAAAAAAAAAAAAAAAAAAAAAAAAAAAAAAAAAAAAGATAGCAACTGTTTTTATATCTTATATCACGAAAACAATATTCCATGCCAATCACCAAAACCTAGCACTCGCAAGCTCCTCCCTTCTTGAAGAAGTGTCCTGAACATAGAGCCCCAGTTTTTTAACACCTGACACAGTTTCAAGGCAATATCTCCCTCACACTTTCATCTCTATACCTAACAGAGGACTTTTGACATAAATAAACTCAATCAGTTATTAATGAGGAAAAATTGAATGATTTCAACTGGTACTAATTTATCTTTTTATATCATTCAACTTTGCTTCTCTGATTCAATCCCTTTCTCCATTCATAATCTTCTTATTACCCTGCAAACACTGCCAGTTCCCTCTTTTTTTTTTCTGTTTATTCAAAAATGTTCTCTCACATGGAAATGGCTATCTTTTATTGAGAAATTATAGTATACCATAATCTTATATGTGTTACACCATTTAATAGTTATAGAAGAAATTTTCACTATTATATGAAGCCATAGAAGGTGCTTATAAAATCTAAATCATATCCACAAATCACAGGGCTGAGAACAATGAAGACAAAACTTAAACCCACGTCTGTCTGAATCAAGATGTTTTCTTTGAATTCCTCTCTGGTAGGTCCCCAAATTCTACCTTCCTAAATTGTTCTTTTCCAAAATGGGTTTAGCACAAGCTTAAAAGACAGACTCTCATTCAGTCCATTCTATCACATAAGGGGCTCTTAATTGTATTAATTTAAAGTGTTTAATGTCTCAAAAATTAATCATGTACTATCTGTATGTCCTTGCACACTTCACTGATCCATTCCTTCTTGGCCTCTGCCAAATGTATGTTCAACAAGAAGAGACTCTACAGGTTGAAAATGACTGCACAAGACACTTCAGTGTTAGTCAGAATCAAGAAAATACGCATTGTCTTCACCATAACTGTATTCATATCTTTCTGTGTCAGTTCCTAGAGTTATGAAGAAACACCCAAAGTGTTTTCTCCTATACTTTTTGAAGTCAAGAGGAAACTGAAAAGTTTTGAAATTTTGCGTTTTTTAAATATTTTAAAGTGTTGGAATCTAGATATGTAGCTCAGTGGGAAAGCATTTGTCGGGAATACACAAAGCCCTGCATTTGATCCCAGATTATTACATTTTCATTTCAAAGGTTTTAATCATGAAACTTCTAGAACGTCGCTGCCTCAAAAAGTTCTCTACACCAATGTCAAAGAGATCACTACAAGTTTCTCCTTGTTTCTTTGAATACCCTCCATTTCAAAGGTTAAGTATCTGGTAGTAAAAGCACACTCCAGAATGAAATTTAACCTGACTTCTCCATCTTGAGGTGACTATTCTGGGCACTTTTTTCTCACAAGTAGAAAGCCATCTGTTTAACCAATTTAAATACATGCTTACAGAAGAATGAAAAAATAGGAACGCAAAAGTTCGTGGATTTTTAAGCACTTCTGAGTACTTATAAAACACATTAAGACTTTTGATGCTTGGAAAAAATATGAAGTGGTGCTTTCTGCTATAAATCAACACTAGCAACTAAAGCCAAGCTAGAAATGGGGATATCTTTGGCACAAAAATTGCTTGGATCATCTAAAATGTTGATCATTTGTGTGTCATGGAGAAGAAGGATTCATTGTTTTTAAATGGTTCAACTTCTTAGAAAGATAAATAGCATACAGTTTGAGAAAACATCAAACAGAATATGGTTCTTACTAATTGTGCATCATTCCCTGCAAACTTGACCAGGGTAACTCCCATTAGAACCAACTTAAACCTGTTGACAGGTACATGTTAGGAAAGTGTTAGGCCAATGGTCTCTCCTTTGGAGAACTAGAACATTGAGTCAGTGTCACTTTACTCATTTTCTTCATGAACCTAAGAAGTGAAGACAGACTCTGCTCTTCGGGGCTTAGTCACCTAGAAATGCCAAAAGCCAAAGAGTCAAGCCCTCAGCCACAGACTCACTCTAAGCATGCCCCTCACACTCTCGTTGTAACAAATACAAATCTATAACCATGCATCCGTAAGAGGCTAAGTTCCAATGTTCATGGTTTGATATGGTCTCGCAAAAAAAAAAAAAAAATCAAACTGTCTCATTGTGTTTGTGTGCACATCTCGTAGACTTAAAATTGAATATTCTCTGGGGCAAAATGCATAATAAATTATGGTGTTCCCCTCCCAAACAAGCTTTGAATTGCTTTTTTGTCCTTATCATAAAGACTAACATGAATCTACTACCATTTCCTTTTGTGGAATTTTTGAAAAGTTCACTAAGGGTGGATGCGACTCAGTGACAGAATGCTTGGTTAGCTAGCAGTCATGATTCAAAATCTAGTGTGAGAGTGGAATGAAGGGATGGAAAAAGAGAAGAGAGGGAGTCACAAAGCAAGGGGGAAGAAAAGAAAGACTCAATACATTCCAACACCTCACGTTTACCTTATTATAGATCTCCATAACTATTTAGAGAAGAATTAATGAATATCAACTATCTGAATTTGGGGGCCCAGTATATGACTATTAAAATGTTATTTTAGCTTCTGGAGGTATCACCATCCCAGATCTCAAGCTGTACTACAGAGCAATTGTGATAAAAACTGCATGGTACTGGTATAGAAACAGACAAGTTGATTAATGGAATCAAATAAACCCTGAAATAAATCCACACACCTAAGGACACTTGATTTTTTTTTTTAACAAAGAAGTCAAAACCATACAGTGAAAAAAAAAAAACATCTTCAATAAAATAAAGCATCTAAATAAATAAGCCCTGGCCTAACTGGATGTCTCCAAGTAAAAGAATGGAAATAGATCCATATATATCGTCCTGCACAAAACTCAAATCCAAGTACTTCAAAGTACATAAAACTGAATACACTACATCTAACAGAAGTGAACGTGATACCTTGAACACATTGGTACAGGAGACAATTTCCTAAACAGAACACCAATAGCTCAGGAACTAAGATCAACAATTTATAAATGGGACCTCTTGAAACTGAAAAGCTTCTGTAGGGCAAAGGACACTATCCATAGGACAAAATGGCAGCCTACAGATTGGGAAAAGATCATCACTAACCCTATATCTGACAGAGGGTTAATATCCAAAATATATGAAGAACTCAAGAAGGTAGACACCAACAAACCAAATAACCCAATTTTTAAAAATGGAGTACAGAGCTAAACAAAGAATTCTCAACAAAGAAATCTCAAATGGCCCAGAAGCACTTAAAGAAATGTTCAACATCCATAGTCATCAGGGAAATGAAAATCAAAATGACTATGAGAATGGCTAACATAAAAAGCTCAAGTGACAGTACACTCTGGCAAGGATATAGAGCAAGGGAACACTCCTCCATTGCTAGTGAGTGTGCAAACGTGTACAGCCACTCTGGAAATCGATTTGGCGGTTTCTCTGAAAACTGGGAATGGTCTTTGTGGTGGTTTGACTGTGCTTGGCCCAAGATGCGGCACTATTAGGAGGTGTGGCTTTGTTGGAGTAGGTGTCTCCTTGTTGGAGGAAATGTGTCACTGTGGGGGTGGGCAAGGGGACCCTCCTCCTAACCACATGGGAGCCAGTCTTCTCTTAGTGGCCTTCAGATAAAGATGTAGAACTCTCAGCTCCTCCTCCATCATGCCTTCCTGGATGCTGCTATGCTCCCACCTTGATAACAAACTGAACCTCTAAACCTGTTAAGCCAGCCCCAATGAAATGTTGTCCTTATAAGAGTTGCCTTGGTTATGGTGTCTGTCAGAGCAGTAAAGCCCTAACTAAAACAGTCCTACCTCAAGACCCAGCTATATCACTACTGGGCATATACCCAAAAAGTGTTCCACCTTACCACAAGGACACACGCTTCACAATGTTCATAGTAACTTCCCTCATAATTGCCAGAAACTAGAAACAACCCATATGCCCTTCAACCCAAGAATGAATAATCAAGAAAATATGGTTCATTTGCACAATAGAATACTAGTTAGATATTAAAAACAAAGACATAATATAAATTTTCAGGCAAATGTATGGAACTAGAAAATAACATCCTGATTGAAGTAACCTAAACCCAAGAAGACATATATGGTATGTACTCACTTATAAGTGGATATTAGCTATAAAATACAGGATGCCCACCTTACAGTCCACAGACCCAAAAAAAGCTAAATAACAGGGAGGGCCCAGGGAGAGTGCTTGAATCTCACACAGAAGGAGAAATAAAATTGTCATCAGAGGTGGATGGATGGGAGAGGAGATGGGAAGAGGAACGGGTTGGGGGAATAGCTCTAGGGAGTGGTAGCATCTCTAGGATATGGTAGAGGCCTGGGATGGGAGAGTCTCCAGGGAGTCTATGAAGCTGAGACTCCAACAGTGGGAAATATGGAGCCTGCAGTGCCTACCTCCTGTAGCCAAGCAGGCTCCCAGTGGAGGGATAAGGACACCAACCCACCCACAAAACCTTAGACCCAAAATTTGTCCTGACTACAAGAAGTGCAGGGATAAAGATAGAGCAGAGACTGAAGTAATGGCCAAACAATGACTGGCCCAAGGTGAGATCCATCCCATGGGCAAGAATCAATCCCTGACACTATTAATAGTACTGTTGTGCTTGCAGACAGGAGCATAGCATAACTGTCCTCAGACAAGCTCCACTCAGCAACTGACTGACAGATGCAGAGACCCACAGCCAAACATCAAACCAAGCTCAGGAAGTCTAATGGAAGAGTTAGGGGTAGGGTTATGGAACCCAGAGGCAACAGGAACTCCACAAGAAGACCAACAGCCAACTAACCTGGACCCTTGGGGGCTCCCAGACACTGAACCACCAACCAAAGAACATACATGGGCTGGAGATAGGCTTCCTGCCCTTGAGTCGCAGATGCACAACTTGGTCTTCATGCAACAACTGTCAGGCTGTCCCTGACTCAGTGCCTGCCTATGGATTCCCCTGTCTCGACTGCCTTATCTAGCCTCCGTGGAAGAGGCTGTATCTAGTCCTGCCGTGAGTTGAGGGACCAGGGTGGGATGGTACCATGGGGCAGGGCCTCCTGTTTCTCAGAGGTGAAAGGGAGGGAGATGTGGAGAAGGGGCCTTGGGGGGGGGGACAAAGAAGAGGGGGAGCTGAGATCAGGATATAAAATAAATTAATTAATTAATGTGAAAAATGTTATTTTAGAGAAAATCAGATTAAAGTCCTTTTTTCTCTTTGTTTGGGTAGGGATGGTTATTGTTGTTGTTGTTATTGATTGAGACATGGTCTATCTACATAGTCCTGTCACTTGCTATGTAGACTGGGCTGGCCTCAAACTCACAGAAACCCACCTGACTCTGCCTCCAAACTCCTAGGACTAAAGGCATACACCACCAGGCCCAGCTCAAGATGAAAGTCTTAAAACCTACACTCTCATCTACTTCACATAGTTGAATCCACTCCAATTCTAAGTTTTATCTAGTGGAAGAAACTGCCTTAAACGTTTTTAAAGCTTTAATCCCAGCACTTGGGAGGCAAAGGCAGGTGGATTTCTGAGTTCGAGGTCAGCCTGGTCTACAAAGTGAGTTCCAGGACAGCCAGGGCTATAGAGAGAAACCCTGTCTCAAAAAAACAAAAACAAAAACAAAAACAAAAACAAAACAAAAAAACCAACAACAAAAAAAAAAAGATATGAACCCTTTAAAAAAACTTTTTTTAAAGCTCTAGGCAGAGTAAGTTAAGAGGTAGTCTCAGGTAACAGCTGTAACTATCTCTTTAGAAAAAGCAGCATAGACAGCCTCCTGTATAAAAGAAGAAAACTGCTGGAGCCAGCTCCTAAATCCCTTCCTGTGGCTATGCTTCTGTTAGGAACCCTAGAGTCATATGCTAGAGTTGGACAGCTACACATTATCAACAGTGCCCCTCTACGATAACCAACCCTAAACTCCCTCTCTTACTGCCATTACGGCTGCCACGGTGCATGGTAGTACTCATTATTGACAGTTTCATCCATGCAAGAGACACCCATAAAACAAAAGAGAAGGAACCTGACCATGAGGATATCTGTGGAATAAGCCAGCGTTTCTGTCTTCTCAAACTAGAGAGGAAGCAAAAGGACAAAAGAAGCTATATAAGACCCAGCTCTGTGGTTTCGTTAAGGAGCTTACATCAATACTAACCCATGTACTATCTTTGATTCATTGACAATATTGTCTCACAAAATCAACTTGCTACTCAAAGAGTCATTAGCATTTATGTTCAACAAGCTATGAATTCATAGAAAGTGTAGCTGTCTACCTGGAGTCACTAATATTTTACCTGCAATGCCTTTTATGTATTAGATGCTTGTCTGTCTTCTGTTGCTGTGATGAAACACCATGACCAATGCAGTTTGGGGAGCAAAGGGTTTATTTGGCTTATACTTCCATATCATTGATTATCATTGAAGGAAGTCGGGACGAGGATCTCAAATAGGACAGGAGCCTGGAGGCAGGGGCTGGTGCACAGGCCATGGAAGGGTTCTGCTTACTGGCTTGCTCATGCTTTCCAGGACCCCCTTTTCATGTCTCTAAAACCAGTACCACGTCAGTGTCCCTTAAACTACTAAATTTGGCTAGCGACAGGAGGGTTAACCTTGGCCACCTCTGGAACACAGTTTCTGTGGGCTAACCCTGAGGAAACAGTTCCCGGAAGACTTCACCTCAATAATGCTGGTCTCTACTTAATCACAGCTGATTAAGCTGACCCAGCTGACCAGCATCCACTGTCCCAGCATAGCAAAGGTTTTACCTCAGTAGTTTTGGTCTCTTGTTAATCAGAGCTGATTCTTCAGCCCCCACTGACCAGGCACCATAGGTTCTTCACACATAAGTTCTAGTAGAGTTTTTGCTTTCCTCTGAAACTTCACAAGCCAGGCCTCCATCAATGGTACTGCTGTCAACATTCTTACCTTCCAAGCTCCTTCATAATAGCTCGCTGAGCTCTCAAAACTCCAAAGCTTTTCTATCCCAAAGTTCTCCCACACTCTACCCCAAAACAACATAGTCAGGTCTGGCACAGCAATATCTTACTATCCTGATACAAACTTGTCTTTTAGTTAGGGTTTCTATTACTGTCATGGCATACCACGACAAGAGCGACTTAGGGAAGAAAGCATTTATTTGGTTTATATTTCCATGTGAGTATTAATCACCAAAGGAAATTCAAGCAAGAATCCAAAGAGGGTAAGAACCTGGAGGCCATGGAGAGGTGCTGCGTATGGGCTTGCTCCTCATGACTTACTCAGCCTGCTCTACCAGCCCAGAGATGCCACCACACACAGTGGGCTAGGCCCGTCTACCTCAATCTTTAATTGAGACAATGTCCTGCAGCTGGATCTTATAGAGACACTTTCTCAAGTGAGGCTTCTCTTTTCAGATGACTCTCCATCATGTCAAGTTTCCATAAAACTAGCCAACACAATGCTCAATGAGTTATGTGTTCAGTGGAAGAATAAGAGCAGATAGCACACTGAGTCCATGGGTGGTTTTCACATCTATGTGATCCTGGTAACATTTTTTGTACCTTGGTTAGTCTTTTTATGAAACAGGAATAGCACCGCAGCTTTTATGAGGGGTTGTGAGAAATAAGAGTCCACATGAGAAACATGCTCAGAACAAGAAAACATCAGAGTGTTATCATCCATCATGGTGGTGATTATTGTGGTGGTGGTGGTGGTGGTGGTGGTGGTACTATTATTATTATCTCTCATTTCCGGTGTGAGGTAGAGCAGGGCTCAGTCAACCTAGAACTTCATGCAAAACTAAGGTACTCATTGCCCTAAGAAAGAATTCACTGCTCCAATAAATGAGTTCCCCAAAAGACTTAGTGTCTCACAATATTCTAAACGACTCTCCAAGGCAGGCTGAGTCATCATTCCCCGCACTCAGAATTCCCCCATTTCAGTGAGTTCCAACCTGCCTGGGCTATAAAGTAAAACCTATTCTTTCCCCTAAATATCTTTTTTTTTTAAAAAAATAAATGGGGTAGAAAGTAGAGGAGGAGGAAGAGGAGGAGGACAACTATGATCAAAATATCTTGTATGACATTCTCAAAGGATACAAAATAAAAACATTTTAAAAAGTTAAAAAGGTTACATCTAAGTTGCTACTCAGAGTTCATTACTAACATACATAACAACTAACTTCTTTATATATGAAATGCCATTGGTGGGAATTCAGTAGATATAAGAAACCTCCTAACATTGCTAATTGTTCACTGCTACTGACCTCGGTTATATATTTTGGATCTCAGCGTTTCCACTTTGCCTTCTCTTACCATCACTCCCTAAGGGGTCTATAACTATCTAGCAGTGCCCAAATGCTTGGCCGTGTGCTCTCCGGTCACCATCAGTGGCTGACTGGAACAGGAACAGGGGCATCTTAAAACAAAACAGCTGCATCCCAGGCACTTAAGCCTCAGGTGGAATATGATAGCTGCTATTAAGCTCCTTTGAGCTCGTCTTGACTTTGATGATTTCCCTCTTCCTCCTCTTTGCCAAGCTCCACCTTTATTTTGTAAAATAGCTCCAATGTTCATTTGGTTTTGTGCTAATGTTTTAGTTGTATTGTTATTAATTTCAGGATTTGGGCTGGTTTCAATCTTATGGGACTTCCCCTCCCCCCCCTTTGTCTATTTTGTCTGGAGAAACTGTGAAGTGGGGTAAAAGTCTTGCTAAATTCTCCTGAGTGGGCATGGAAGTAGCAATGTTTTGTCCCTAGCATTGACCTAATCCCAAGGCCCTGCCCTCCAAAGCATTTCCTGGTAAGTACCTAGGGTGGTCTTTGCACGTTGGAATGGCTTCTCCCTGTGTCACCAACCTCCTTTTCCAACACCCCCATTCCACTGCCCGCTCTTTGAGTGAAATGCTTTATTTCTATATTCATAAATGCATCCTTGACTAAAATCTATTTGGTCTCTATTTGTGGAGAATAAGAGCTTAAACGCACTGTTGAAATAAAATTTTCAGCCAGGCATCATGGTGCATGCCTGAAATCCCAGCACCTGGGAGGCAGAGGCAGGTGGATCTCCGATTTGGAAGCCGTCCTGGTCTACAGAGGGAGTTCCAGGACTGCACAGAGAAACCCTGTCTCAAAAAGAAACAAAAAAAGAAAAAAAGAAAGAATCTGTTTTGAGAGTTGAGAGGCTAACCTGTAGCAGGGTAGGTAGAATACTGGCTGGAGCGTGGAGAAAACCCTGGTTTCAATCGGCAATATAAAAAAGGGAATGTAGTGTAGTGGGATCTCAACACTCAGAAAGTACAGGAAACAAGATCAGAAATTTAAAATCATCCCTGACACCCAAGTTCAAGGCCAGCAAAGACGTTAGGAATGTAGTTTAGTGGTGGAGCATAGCCTAGAATGCACACAGCCCTTGGGATTTGATCTCCAAAACCAGAGAGAGAGAGAGAGAGAAAGAGAGAGAGAGAGAGAGAGAGAGAGAGAGAGAGAGAGAGAGA